>NC_069140.1:34486541-34708741 GCF_943734755.1 Anopheles moucheti | reverse complement strand
AATTTTTTTTTTTCTTTAAACGCCTGTAACTTATTTATTTCGCGTCGTAGACCCTTGAAAGTTTGACCAGATTTCAATAGAAAACCATACAATTTTCGGACTTTTTTCAAGTTTTTAGGGCAAAAATTTTTACAAAAATTTTGTTTTTCTTTAAACGCCTGTAACTTCTTTATTTCGCGTCGTAGACCCTTGAAAGTTTGACCAGATTTCAATAGAAAACCAGACAATTTTCGGACTTTTTCAAGTTTTTAGGGCAAAAATTTTTACAATTTTTTTTTTTCTTTAAACGCCTGTAACTTCTTTATTTCGCGTCGTAGACCCTTGAAAGTTTGACCAGATTTCAATAGAAAACCAGACAATTTTCGGACTTTTTTCAAGTTTTTAGGGCAAAAATTTTTACAAAATTTGTTTTTTCTTTAAACGCCTGTAACTTCTTTATTTCGCGTCGTAGACCCTTGAAAGTTTTATCTGATTTCAATAGAAAACCAGACAATTTTCGGACTTTTTTCAAGTTTTTAGGGCCAAAATTTTACCAAAATTTTTTTTTTCTTTAAACACCTGTAACTTCTTTATTTCGCGTCGTAGACCCTTGAAAGTTTGATCTGATTTCAATAGAAAACCATACAATTTTCGGACTTTTTTCAAGTTTTTAGGGCAAAAATTTTACCAAAATTTTTTTTTTCTTTAAACGCCTGTAACTTCTTTATTTCGCGTCGTAGACCCTTGAAAGTTTGACCAGATTTCAATAGAAAACCATACAATTTTCGGACTTTTTTCAAGTTTTTAGGGCAAAAATTTTACCAAAAATTTTGTTTTTCTTTAAACGCCTGTAACTTCTTTATTTCGCGTCGTAGACCCTTGAAAGTTTGACCAGATTTCAATAGAAAACCGTACAATTTTCGGACTTTTTTCAAGTTTTTAGGGCAAAAATTTTACCAAAAATTTTTTTTTTCTTTAAACGCCTGTAACTTCTTTATTTCGCGTCGTAGACCCTTGAAAGTTTGACCAGATTTCAATAGAAAACCATACAATTTTCGGACTTTTTTCAAGTGTTTAGGGCAAAAATTTTACCAAAAATTTTTTTTTCTTTAAACGCCTGTAACTTCTTTATTTCGCGTCGTAGACCCTTGAAAGTTTGACCAGATTTCAATAGAAAACCATACAATTTTCGGACTTTTTTCAAGTTTTTAGGGCAAAAATTTTACCAAAATTTTTTTTTTTCTTTAAACGCCTGTAACTTCTTTATTTCACGTCGTAGACCCTTGAAAGTTTGACCAGATTTCAATAGAAAACCATACAATTTTCGGACTTTTTTCAAGTTTTTAGGGCAAAAATTTTACCAAAAATTTTTTTTTTCTTTAAACGCCTGTAACTTCTTTATTTCGCGTCGTAGACCCTTGAAAGTTTGACCAGATTTCAATAGAAAACCATACAATTTTCGGACTTTTTTCAAGTTTTTGGGGCAAAAATTTTACCAAAATTTTTTTTTTCTTTAAACGCCTGTAACTTCTTTATTTCGCGTCGTAGACCCCTGAAAGTTTGACCAGATTTCAATAGAAAACCGTACAATTTTCGGACTTTTTTCAAGTTTTTAGGGCAAAAATTTTACCAAAAATTTTTTTTTCTTTAAACGCCTGTAACTTCTTTATTTCGCGTCGTAGACCCTTGAAAGTTTGACCAGATTTCAATAGAAAACCATACAATTTTCGGACTTTTTTCAAGTTTTTAGGGCAAAAATTTTACCAAAATTTTTTTTTTCTTTAAACGCCTGTAACTTCTTTATTTCACGTCGTAGACCCTTGAAAGTTTGACCAGATTTCAATAGAAAACCATACAATTTTCGGACTTTTTTCAAGTTTTTAGGGCAAAAATTTTACCAAAAATTTTTTTTTTCTTTAAACGCCTGTAACTTCTTTATTTCGCGTCGTAGACCCTTGAAAGTTTGACCAGATTTCAATAGAAAACCATACAATTTTCGGACTTTTTTCAAGTTTTTAGGGCAAAAATTTTACCAAAATTTTTTTTTTTCTTTAAACGCCTGTAACTTCTTTATTTCGCGTCGTAGACCCTTGAAAGTTTGACCAGATTTCAATATAAAACCGTACAATTTTCGGACTTTTTTCAAGTTTTTAGGGCAAAAATTTTACCAAAAATTTTTTTTTCTTTAAACGCCTGTAACTTCTTTATTTCGCGTCGTAGACCCTTGAAAGTTTGACCAGATTTCAATAGAAAACCATACAATTTTCGGACTTTTTTCAAGTTTTTAGGGCAAAAATTTTACCAAAATTTTTTTTTTTCTTTAAACGCCTGTAACTTCTTTATTTCACGTCGTAGACCCTTGAAAGTTTGACCAGATTTCAATAGAAAACCATACAATTTTCGGACTTTTTTCAAGTTTTTAGGGCAAAAATTTTACCAAAAATTTTTTTTTTCTTTAAACGCCTGTAACTTCTTTATTTCGCGTCGTAGACCCCTGAAAGTTTGACCAGATTTCAATAGAAAACCATACAATTTTCGGACTTTTTTCAAGTTTTTGGGGCAAAAATTTTACCAAAATTTTTTTTTTCTTTAAACGCCTGTAACTTCTTTATTTCGCGTCGTAGACCCCTGAAAGTTTGACCAGATTTCAATAGAAAACCGTACAATTTTCGGACTTTTTTCAAGTTTTTAGGGCAAAAATTTTACCAAAAATTTTTTTTTTCTTTAAACGCCTGTAACTTCTTTATTTTGCGTCGTAGACCCCTGAAAGTTTGACCAGATTTCAATAGAAAACCATACAATTTTCGGACTTTTTTCAAGTTTTTAGGGCAAAAATTTTACCAAAAATTTTTTTTTCTTTAAACGCCTGTAACTTCTTTATTTCGCGTCGTAGACCCCTGAAAGTTTGACCAGATTTCAATAGAAAACCGTACAATTTTCGGACTTTTTTCAAGTTTTTAGGGCAAAAATTTTACCAAAAATTTTTTTTTTTCTTTAAACGCCTGTAACTTCTTTATTTCGCGTCGTAGACCCTTGAAAGTTTGACCAGATTTCAATAGAAAACCATACAATTTTCGGACTTTTTTCAAGTTTTTAGGGCAAAAATTTTACCAAAAATTTTTTTTTTCTTTAAACGCCTGTAACTTCTTTATTTCGCGTCGTAGACCCTTGAAAGTTTGACCAGATTTCAATAGAAAACCATACAATTTTCGGACTTTTTTCAAGTTTTTGGGGCAAAAATTTTACCAAAAATTTTTTTTTTCTTTAAACGCCTGTAACTTCTTTATTTCGCGTCGTAGACCCCTGAAAGTTTGACCAGATTTCAATAGAAAACCGTACAATTTTCGGACTTTTTTCAAGTTTTTAGGGCAAAAATTTTACCAAACATTTTTTTTTTCTTTAAACGCCTGTAACTTCTTTATTTCGCGTCGTAGACCCCTGAAAGTTTGACCAGATTTCAATAGAAAACCATACAATTTTCGGACTTTTTTCAAGTTTTTAGGGCAAAAATTTTACCAATATTTTTTTTTTCTTTAAACGCCTGTAACTTCTTTATTTCGCGTCGTAGACCCCTGAAAGTTTGACCAGATTTTAATAGAAAACCATACAATTTTCGGACTTTTTTCAAGTTTTTAGGGCAAAAATTTTACCAAAATTTTTTTTTTCTTTAAACGCCTGTAACTTCTTTATTTCGCGTCGTAGACCCTTGAAAGTTTGACCAGATTTCAATAGAAAACCATACAATTTTCGGACTTTTTTCAAGTTTTTAGGGCAAAAATTTTACCACAAATTTTTTTTTTCTTTAAACGCCTGTAACTTCTTTATTTCGCGTCGTAGACCCTTGAAAGTTTGACCAGATTTCAATAGAAAACCATACAATTTTCGGACTTTTTTCAAGTTTTTAGGGCAAAATTTTACCAAAAAATTTTTTTTTTCTTTAAACGCCTGTAACTTCTTTATTTCGCGTCGTAGACCCCTGAAAGTTTGACCAGATTTCAATAGAAAACCATACAATTTTCGGACTTTTTTCAAGTTTTTAGGGCAAAAATTTTACCAAAAAATTTTTTTTTCTTTAAACGCCTGTAACTTCTTTATTTCGCGTCGTAGACCCTTGAAAGTTTGACCAGATTTCAATAGAAAACCATACAATTTTCGGACTTTTTTTAAGTTTTTAGGGCAAAAATTATACCAAAATTTTTTTTTTCTTTAAACGCCTGTAACTTCTTTATTTCCCCTGACCCCTGAAAGTTTGACCAGATTTCAATAGAAAACCATACAATTTTCGGACTTTTTTCAAGTTTTTAGGGCAAAAATTTTACCAAAATTTTTTTTTTTCTTTAAACGCCTGTAACTTCTTTATTTCGCGTCGTAGACCCCTGAAAGTTTGACCAGATTTCAATAGAAAACCATACAATTTTCGGACTTTTTTCAAGTTTTAAGGGCAAAAATTTTACCAAAATTTTTTTTTTCTTTAAACGCCTGTAACTTCTTTATTTCGCGTCGTAGACCCCTGAAAGTTTGACCAGATTTCAATAGAAAACCATACAATTTTCGGACTTTTTTCAAGTTTTTAGGGCAAAAATTTTACCAAAAAATTTTTTTTTCTTTAAACGCCTGTAACTTCTTTATTTCGCGTCGTAGACCCTTGAAAGTTTGACCAGATTTCAATAGAAAACCATACAATTTTCGGACTTTTTTCAAGTTTTTAGGGCAAAAATTTTACCAAAAATTTTTTTTTTTCTTTAAACGCCTGTAACTTCTATATTTCGCGTCGTAGACCCCTGAAAGTTTGACCAGATTTCAATAGAAAACCATACAATTTTCGGACTTTTTTCAAGTTTTTAGGGCAAAAATTTTACCAAAATTTTTTTTTTTTCTTTAAACGCCTGTAACTTCTTTATTTCGCGTCGTAGACCCTTGAAAGTTTGACCAGATTTCAATAGAAAACCATACAATTTTCGGACTTTTTTCAAGTTTTTAGGGCAAAAATTTTACCAAAAATTTTTTTTTCTTTAAACGCCTGTAACTTCTTTATTTCGCGTCGTAGACCCCTGAAAGTTTGACCAGATTTCAATAGAAAACCATACAATTTTCGGACTTTTTTCAAGTTTTTAGGGCAAAAATTTTACCAAAATTTTTTTTTTTCTTTAAACGCCTGTAACTTCTTTATTTCGCGTCGTAGACCCTTGAAAGTTTGACCAGATTTCAATAGAAAACCATACAATTTTCGGACTTTTTTCAAGTTTTTAGGGCAAAAATTTTACCAAATTTTTTTTTTTCTTTAAACGCCTGTAACTTCTTTATTTCGCGTCGTAGACCCCTGAAAGTTTGACCAGATTTCAATAGAAAACCATACAATTTTCGGACTTTTTTCAAGTTTTTAGGGCAAAAATTTTACCAAAAATTTTTTTTTTCTTTAAACGCCTGTAACTTCTTTATTTCGCGTCGTAGACCCCTGAAAGTTTGACCAGATTTCAATAGAAAACCATACAATTTTCGGACTTTTTTCAAGTTTTTAGGGCAAAAATTTTACCAAAATTTTTTTTTTTCTTTAAACGCCTGTAACTTCTTTATTTCGCGTCGTAGACCCCTGAAAGTTTGACCAGATTTCAATAGAAAACCATACAATTTTCGGGCTTTTTTCAAGTTTTTAGGGCAAAAATTTTACCAAAAATTTTTTTTTTCTTTAAACGCCTGTAACTTCTTTATTTCGCGTCGTAGACCCCTGAAAGTTTGACCAGATTTCAATAGAAAACCATACAATTTTCGGACTTTTTTCAAGTTTTTAGGGCAAAAATTTTACCAATATTTTTTTTTTCTTTAAACGCCTGTAACTTCTTTATTTCGCGTCGTAGACCCCTGAAAGTTTGACCAGATTTCAATAGAAAACCATACAATTTTCGGACTTTTTTCAAGTTTTTTGGGCAAAAATTTTACCAAAAATTTTTTTTTTCTTTAAACGCCTGTAACTTCTTTATTTCGCGTCGTAGACCCCTGAAAGTTTGACTAGATTTCAATAGAAAACCATACAATTTTCGGACTTTTTTCAAGTTTTTAGGGCAAAAATTTTACCAAAAATTTTTTTTTTCTTTAAACGCCTGTAACTTCTTTATTTCGCGTCGTAGACCCCTGAAAGTTTGACCAGATTTCAATAGAAAACCATACAATTTTCGGACTTTTTTCAAGTTTTTAGGGCAAAAATTTTACCAAAATTTTTTTTTTCTTTAAACGCCTGTAACTTCTTTATTTCGCGTCGTAGACCTCTGAAAGTTTGACCAGATTTCAATAGAAAACCATACAATTTTCGGACTTTTTTCAAGTGTTTAGGGCAAAAATTTTACCAAAAATTTTTTTTTTCTTTAAACGCCTGTAACTTCTTTATTTCGCGTCGTAGACCCCTGAAAGTTTGACCAGATTTCAATAGAAAACCATACAATTTTCGGACTTTTTTCAAGTTTTTAGGGCAAAAATTTTACCAAAAAATTTTTTTTTCTTTAAACGCCTGTAACTTCTTTATTTCGCGTCGTAGACCCTTGAAAGTTTGACCAGATTTCAATAGAAAACCATACAATTTTCGGACTTTTTTCAAGTTTTTAGGGCAAAAATTTTACCAAAATTTTTTTTTTCTTTAAACGCCTGTAACTTCTTTATTTCGCGTCGTAGACCCCTGAAAGTTTGACCAGATTTCAATAGAAAACCATACAATTTTCGGACTTTTTTCAAGTTTTTAGGGCAAAAATTTTACCAAAAATTTTTTTTTCTTTAAACGCCTGTAACTTCTTTATTTCGCGTCGTAGACCCCTGAAAGTTTGACCAGATTTCAATAGAAAACCATACAATTTTCGGACTTTTTTCAAGTTTTTAGGGCAAAAATTTTACCAAAATTTTTTTTTTCTTTAAACGCCTGTAACTTCTTTATTTCGCGTCGTAGACCCCTGAAAGTTTGACCAGATTTCAATAGAAAACCATACGATTTTCGGACTTTTTTCAAGTTTTTAGGGCAAAAATTTTACCAAAAATTTTTTTTTTCTTTAAACGCCTGTAACTTCTTTATTTCGCGTCGTAGACCCTTGAAAGTTTGACCAGATTTCAATAGAAAACCATACAATTTTCGGACTTTTTTCAAGTTTTAGGGCAAAAATTTTACCAAAAATTTTTTTTTCTTTAAACGCCTGTAACTTCTTTATTTGGCGTCGTAGACCCTTGAAAGTTTGACCAGATTTCAATAGAAAACCATACAATTTTCGGACTTTTTTCAAGTTTTTAGGGCAAAAATTTTACCAAAAATTTTTTTTTTCTTCAAACGCCTGTAACTTCTTTATTTCGCGTCGTAGACCCTTGAAAGTTTGACCAGATTTCAATAGAAAACCATACAATTTTCGGACTTTTTTCAAGTTTTTAGGGCAAAAATTTTACCAAAATTTTTTTTTTTCTTTAAACGCCTGTAACTTCTTTATTTCGCGTCGTAGACCCTTGAAAGTTTGACCAGATTTCAATAGAAAACCATACAATTTTCGGACTTTTTTCAAGTTTTTAGGGCAAAAATTTTACCAAAATTTTTTTTTTCTTTAAACGCCTGTAACTTCTTTATTTCGCGTCGTAGACCCTTGAAAGTTTGACCAGATTTCAATAGAAAACCATACAATTTTCGGACTTTTTTCAAGTTTTTAGGGCAAAAATTTTACCAAAAAATTTTTTTTCTTTAAACGCCTGTAACTTCTTTATTTCGCGTCGTAGACCCCTGAAAGTTTGACCAGATTTCAATAGAAAACCATACAATTTTCGGACTTTTTTCAAGTTTTTAGGGCAAAAATTTTACCAAAATTTTTTTTTTCTTTAAACGCCTGTAACTTCTTTATTTCGCGTCGTAGACCCTTGAAAGTTTGACCAGATTTCAATAGAAAACCGTACAATTTTCGGACTTTTTTCAAGTTTTTAGGGCAAAAATTTTACCAAAATTTTTTTTTTCTTTAAACGCCTGTAACTTCTTTATTTGGCGTCGTAGACCCTTGAAAGTTTGACCAGATTTCAATAGAAAACCATACAATTTTCGGACTTTTTTCAAGTTTTTAGGGCAAAAATTTTACCACAAATTTTTTTTTTCTTTAAACGCCTGTAACTTCTTTATTTCGCGTCGTAGACCCCTGAAAGTTTGACCAGATTTCAATAGAAAACCATACAATTTTCGGACTTTTTTCAAGTTTTTAGGGCAAAAATTTTACCAAAAATTTTTTTTTTCTTTAAACGCCTTTAACTTCTTTATTTCGCGTCCTAGACTATTAAAATTTGACCTGACCCGGACGCAGGATTTTGTGCCAACCTTTTCTGTTGTTCAAACGGTTGGTCGTATGTTGCAAAAGGCCAGTTGGCTGGATTTGTACCGTTCGATCGTACTGGAAAGTTTTCTTTACGGCTCTACGGTACTGTCAGCTAGATGTAACAGGTAACAACCGACCGTACAGTAGTAACTGTGTGTATCGTTTTTCCCCTTTAGCGCTCAACATACACGCAACTGTGCACTTTACCATTTGGAGGAAACATTTGCTCGTGCGCGATATGCATATCGTTCCCACCGTCAAGTCGTCCCAGGCAAACTTGGAAAAGATATTGCTAATGCCATGGAATACATCCCTCTTCAATCGTGTAGTTTCCCACCAAATACCGGAATATTTGCACTACAATCGCAAAACGGTTGCATTGCAAATTAAAAGCAACGTGAAGCCCAAGCTGAACGAGATTTTATGGAGATACCGCGTAGAGGATTTCTTAAATATGGTAAATACAGCAGATTGATATTTTTAAATAGGTCAACGTAAGAGTTTATACAGACATCTGATGTTATTGAAAGCAATTTCACTTGAATTTTGCTTTTGTTGTTGAGTTTGTCGACCACTGGAGAAACAAACCGAAGCATGCAAGCAAGTCGAGATTGCCTGTGACAAAGCTGCGTACAAACCTTGCACGCAACCCGGATATTTGCATCCACAGGGTGCTGCATTCAAAATGCAGTTTTTTTTTAAATAATTATCAACTGTAATAACATTGTGTGATTTTTTAATGTTTAACACAACGAATTACATGAAAAACTGTGCGAGACTACCTCCTACAACACTTAAATTTCTTATCATCATCCAATTATTGAGCTGAGGACTTGGTAAATGGATTAATTTGAAGCGGTTGCTTCCATTTAACAAACTCTTCGTAATTGCTTGTGTGCACATTGGACAGAACTTTACGAAAACAAAACAAAAACATTTTGAAAACGAAAGCTGCACGTGCTCAGTAGGTTTTATCGATGTCGACACTTTAAAAAACACCGAGGCTGCGGCCATGAACCAACCACTGTCGATTAGATTGAGATGCCCAACACCTGTAATCGGTCAACGTGGCAGCATCTCCGTGGCTACCGAAACGTTTGACATTGACTAATTGATTACGGACATTCCATAGATTTTACACACACACACACACCAACGGTACCGGTAAATGGTCCTGTTTGGGTTGCACTCCAGATCGGCACGGCACACTGGCCCACTGTTTATAGTTCGATATCGTGGTATCCTTGAAATTGGGCTAGGTAAACTTATCGGTCAAGTTCGTCATGTCCGTTACATGGGTATCGGCCGTGTGCATGTAGGACTGTTCCACATGTAGATGATAAGCGGCCCTGCAAGATAGTTTGCCAGCGATCTGAAGTGGATGTAGCGGCAGCACGGTTTAGAGCTGATTGTACTGCGGACTATACGGTGTAGTGCAATGAAGTTCTCCTGCAAAGCTCCCGGAATAGTTCAAGCTGTGTACGGGATTATCCTGGAGTTTCGTTGATAGCAAAAGGGCACTCGTTAGGGTATCTAACCGTTAAGTGCCGGGATTGATTACGCCGGGTGGAATTTCTCGTGGGTTAGGTTTTGCAACCATCGCCTCTTTCGGGATCGGTATCTCGATAAAGAATCGAAACCAGCATGATAGGGGAGCTGTGCCACCAGCGAACCGTATTTAAACACTTCACTGACAACGGCAAACCATCAGAGTTATTGCGGTGTTGAAGAGGTGGTCCACAGTACACCAACGGAGCGTTGGATAGCTATCAAGTGTTTCAATAGACCCATCAAGTTTGGAAGATGAAGATCCTATTGGCAGTGGCCTGTACCCTGCTGGTCACCCTGACCGGTGCAGCTGTTCTGGAGCCTGATGCCGTTACGGTTAAACCGCGGGACAATTCCCTAAATGAATTGGTCATTCAGTTTCTGGAGAACTTCCGGCAATCGATGAAATGTGGCAACCCGGATCTTGGCATTCCAGTGCTGGCTCCGTTCGAGCTGGAACACGCCGAGGTGGATATCAAGCAGCCGGGACTCGAGTAAGGTTTCCAAGCGCGTCTGACAGTTGACGTTCCGAAGAACTTAACTGTAACACGTTGCTCGTTTTGTAATTGTAGATTTAAGGGAGAGCTCAACAAAGTGGTTATCGATGGATTGAACGAGTTCGAAATCAAAAACATCGACATCAAGGTGCTAAAGTTGCAGCTGGACTTTGAACTTTACTTCGGTGCTATTCGCACCAAGGGAAAGTATAAGGCAAAGGGCAAGGTGCTCAGTCTATTTCCCTTCAATCGGTTTGGTTCGTTCCGTTTCGATGCTAAAGGTAAGTAAGGCTGCTTTTTTTCAACCTTCGTGCAAACTGTAATGGCATTTCGTTTTGGCAGGTCTTACGGTAAAGGGTAGCGCAAAGGTTCGCATCAGTGGCGATAAGCTGCAGCTACGCGATCTGATCATTACCCCAACGCTCAAGTCGGTCCGGTCGGATGTGAAAAACATTTTCCTGAACCCGATCACTAACTTCACGTTTAACCGCATCGTCGAGGGCATTGTGCCTGGACTGATCAACAACAACCAGCAAGAGATAACGCAGATGATTGAGCAGAAGCTGAAGCCGGCGATCAATGAAATGTTGGGCGACATTTCGCTGCAGGATCTGATCGATATGATTTCTGGTGGCGAGGGTGGTTCGGGACCGGTGACTTGCTAGAGATCACAATATCCATGCTGCGACCAGTTGAGAACTAAATCGTATCGATTATTGTACGTGGGAACTGGTCAGAATATTCGTTCCAACTAATTCAATCTGTGCTGTGGTACATCTTAGAGGGAAAAATTCACTTGTAATTATTAATGTACATTTGCAAATGTAAAACAATTGTAAGTAAATTGTATAGAATAGCGTTTTGTTTTTGATAATTTCACGGTTGCAACCTTAAATGTGATTGTCTAAGGATCAAAATTTAGACCGGGTGTTCATCTGGAATTAGGGACACGGGATTACCATCGCTTTCCCAAACAAACCTCACAACAAACTCCCGGAGACTTTTAATTATTATTACCATACGCCGGATTAGCCAGCACGGCAAGGTCCGCTACCGTAAAGTGGCATTTTACGGACCAAATATTTTCAATCGTAAAGCGAAAAGCTGCGTGCCCATTCCATTCCACCGGAAAATGCCTAACAATACGAGGATCATCCATACGGTTCCGCTAAAATCCTGCTAGGGTTTGGTTCTGCATTGTTCTTCTAACCAGTTCCAATTGGCAGCCCATTTTTCGTGTGCCGGTCTACCAGCTGGACCCTTGATGCCGATTCAAAATTCCTGGAAGAGATTCGGCCAGAAGGATGTGTGCGGTGTTGATGCGGCATGATTGAAATGTAAAGATCGCATTGCAAACCGTACTGCCAACTTTGTGGTGATTGTTGCACGCGGAGCAAACCCGTTGTGGAGTGTGCAGGGAAGGGAAGAGAAAATACACCCTCGCCATAGTATGGCATCCCAGCGGGTAGGACAAACTTCAAAGCAAGAGAAAACAACTGGAGTCCATAAAAGTGCAACAAAAGCGAAACGCATCGGTTAACAAGCGGGGAAATTCGGGATGAAACACCACTTGAAAAGGCGGCCATAAAAAAGGTGCGAAATAGGTTTTTAACACATCGAACGTAAAAAAGATCATGCAGGCTACGACTAGGCTTCGCTTTTTTTTCGTTACCTTCCATAACTGATCCTGAAATATTCACAACGGGTAGGAGGATGTTTTTTTCTCCGGCTGGAGAGGTTGAATGCAATGTATACAATTAAAAGAAATCAACGATTGTTCATACAAGTATCCTGCCACATAGAGAAGAACTCAGCACTGTTTAGTGTTTTGTAGCGTCATCATTGAATTTGTAGCGGGCACTACCAAAACAGTAAGGTAATTGCATTATAGGGGTAGCTCAAACTGCATGCGTCACACGGAAACGAAGTGTCGATCTGACTTATTTTAGGTCTTCTCCTATCCTAAGAAAGGCCATGAGTGTCAAGTAGTAATCTTGTCCTGACCACCACAACAGAGAACGGTGCGGTAGTAGACATCACCGTTAAATGCAGCATAACGTAAAGATGAAGATCGACGAAGTACCTAGACTTAATGAACCTTATATTATAAAACTGTTTGTCAAGACCATCGCTCAGAAGGAGCTACTTGTAAAAATTACTTTAAAAATAATTAATCATAACGTTTTAACGAAGACCAGCCAACCCACCTTACGGTAAATAGAAGCTGTGGACAAAATCAGAAAACAAATCTCAGCAAAAGAATCGAAATCAACAAGTTTGAGGCCAACACGGAGTGACATTTGAAAGTAAATTTCGCGAAAAAAAAATTATTTGAAGTAGCGTTAGCTCAAATTATGGCCAATTGGTCCTATCGTCATCGGATAGGGCTTAGCAGCATTTTTACTGAATGCTTATTAAACATAGGATTCAAGTGACTGCTTTACTGCATTGCATTATCATTAAAAGTTTCACGTTACGCATACGTTGATATGAGCAATGTGATGGTGGAGAGGAGTAAAACAGCTATATTCGCGGCTCGCGGTTACAAAGTTATTTGATTACTGTACTGTACTGTATGTCAATGTCACCCAGGCCATGTTACGAATTCAGCTGCAATCATCCAAACAAACGGAATAGTCCAAAATTTCCACGGAATTCATACAAGCGAACGATGTTCCAGGTTTGCTACTTGACTGGGATGCCAAATAACATTGTATCTAACATTGGGCATTGGGAAGTTCAATAGCTTGTCTCACGTACAAGGACATTCCATTAAGAGGTGCTACAATGGAGTGTCCATTTGGTTGGCCGTTAAACTAACCGGAACGGAACGGAGGTCGATGCTGGGACGGAAACCCAACCGAGAGCCGACGGGTGCGTATTCCGGGAAGGAACAACCGGCTCTCGCTGCCCGTTAGCGCCTCATTGTGCAGCAGTTGTGGCGAAAGTCTTTCCCATGTTAACTGCATTTCGAACCGAACCGTAAGCGAAACTGTCCCATTTTTTTAACGGTTGTCTTTGCTCATCGGTAAGCTGCACTTCTGGCAGTGAGCTGAACTGTAAAACATCATAACTTCATTACACTCACTCCCGTTCCTGCGTGTGTGTGTTCTCCATGCATCCACTGCCGCTTTGTATGTGGATGCGGCCTGTCGTAATCAAAGCATCTGGTCTCGTTAGCCAGCAGCTCGCAAATCGCAATCGAAAGGATCTTCCAAAAACCGGCCCTCGGGCAGGATTCAAAACGTAGGGAAAGTAACGAAGAGTAAGATGGAGTAGACGAAGGAAGTGAAATTTTGCGAATACCTTCCAATTCTTGGTTATCTGTGTGCTTTGATCTTGTTGCTACACTTTCGGCCCGGGCATTCTGAGAAACTGCAACTGGGAATGAAAGGCACAAAATGTGGTTGGTACTCTCTGTGTGCGTAGTTGCCTATCGATGCTAGATACATACCCGCAAGTTTCGGTCGGTTCGATCCATGCTTGCTTGGTGCTTGCATGCCTTCCAAGGATTGCCATTGTATAAGGTGTAGTTCGATGTGCACCGTGAGCAAAAAGTTAGAATGTATTTTCAAAATGCAAAAATTAATAACATTTGTTTGTTTCTGGTTTTCGCTATGGGAAGCTATCTTCATGTAAAACGTTTACACCATTTGCCGTTTACCACCCTGAACTGGTCCAAATTGATGTCCTATTATTGGTTGAGAATCGACAACATGTAGAACCAAACAAAGCGTTGAAGGGATTCAAATTCGTGGAGCTGAAAGTCCACAAAGTTGTGTTAAAAGGTAGGTTACATCATTCAGAATCTGATGCACCGAACACGTCGGATACCTTAGGTAATAACCTGCACCAAAAACTAAGTCTTTAAAGACTAAATCTTTACATCATGCAACTGCTACATCACGAACAGTTTCTCGTCCAAAAGTCAATCCTCGATCCCTCGCCTGCTCGATGCTCGACTCAACCTCTTTGTGCTGATCTCTCCGAAAAAAAAACCATCTGACGGAAAGTTTAAACCTTGCACATTTTAAAGATAATTATGTTTAGTTAAAACTGACTACGACATTAGAACAGATTACAAACAAGGGACAACAATAATGACGCATGCCTGTCGATAGAAATTTGCATTCGAACTGATTCTTATATTGATCACGATCGCCCTGGCTGGGATTTGATGTTGAGGTTAAGGAAGGGAACTTCCTTTTTCTGGTGCAAGCTTTACGGTAACGACACTCACTATGTCGTCCTCGTCCTAACGACTTCCAGGAAGTGTGACGTACATCGGTTCAAGATGGCAAACTGCCAACAGACATATTACGCACCAGCAAAAGTGTGTCCATTTCAATCCCAGCAAGTGTCGGTCGAATGTTTGCATTATTATTGCCATGATTTACGGCCGCACACATTCAACAGAAAAAATAGCTAGCGCTAGCAGTGCTATACCGTAGTACATCCCGATTTTCCTGTCCACCTTCATCCATTCCGGGCTAGGTAGGGAACTTGACCCACCAGCCAGCCAAGCCATCGTGATTCTGTCGTATGGGGAATTTTTTTTGTGCATTGTTTTGCTGACTCGTCGGGTTCGTTCTGCGCATGCCTTATGATGCGGCCGTCGTGCGAAAATACACTCCAGACACTCGATTCTTACCCCCGACCGACCATTCCGTGGCGAGGTGCATGGACCAGCAACTATCTCGCGCGCGCGTTTGCTGAAGGTTTATGTTTTTTCCATGAAATCTGCGCGCCAATCGATGACGGAACTGGGCACTGAAGGAAGCGGAAAAGAGGTTCTAAGTTTTTTTTCTTCGGTTCCCTTCCCTTTCATATGCGAAACGATTGGTTTTAACTGCCCGAAAAATAAACACATTGAGCAACATTTTGAGGGAACCGCATTAATGGTGGTATTTTTGTTTTATGTTGCTCATATCGCACTTCAAAGAATTCGCCAAACATTGTATTACTTTTGGGGCATAATTTTTAACCACACTGACTGCATACGGCGTATGTAGCGTCCCGCCAAGGTTTTGCTGTTTACGTTTTGGGGATGAGCGCTTCGATGAAACCACAAACAAACAACTGAACGCTCGGTGAGAAAGAGGAAGAGAGAGAGAGATACTATTCAAAACGCCATTGAACTGCAGGGTTGCATTTTCAGAGCGCGCGTATGTGTATGCGTGAGGGTACGGTTTTCGTACGGTGTGTTGGTAAAATGGTGTGCGGTTTTGTGCCTTTTTTTGCCGGCTGACACAACCCGAGTTCCTGGTATTTTTGTTTACGTTTTCTCCCATTTCCGTTACCGGTTGCAATGGAATGGATTTATGCTCATTCGTAAGCTGCAACCCTCTTACGTCTGAGCGTGTGAGTCGCTCTCTCGCTCTTTCTCACCTACACCGCGTGGTGAGAATGTTTGAATGATTTTAAGTAAACAGACACTTTTTTGCAATTGGAGTTTTTTGTTTTGGTTGTTGCGAATTGTTTAATAGCCAAAAATATTCATAGCATGTTTCGGTTCAGTCGTTTAGTTGTTTAAAGTTATTGTTTAAGCAAGCAACTGTACATTTAGTTTATTTCCTTCTCATTCATGCCCTTTTGCCCTTACGCCGGCAAACACAAGAATAAGTAGGTGTTTCAAAAAGTACATCCTCTTTTTGGTGTATCGTTAAATGACTTACTAAAACTTGACTGCAAGATAATTATTGATTTAAAAAGTGAACTTTTAATACTACTAGAAAAGTTGCACAAATTATTGGACGAAAACAGTGTAGCCCTATAATGGTTTAGTTGAAGAATGAGAAAATTTATGCCACAACCCTACGCATAATCGCATCTTTTGTGAGATGATTGTTCTCTCTCTCTGTCTTTCTCTCTCGCTTCCGTGTATTTTCATTCTCTCTGACTGTTCCAAGCGAATCACCTGGACAATAGTCAGGTTGAGCGGTGCTGCTCGGCAAGTTATTTCTCGTTCAGCAGCCAGTGCGTTCGGTTGTTGCAACAGTCGCAGTAGGCAAGCGTTCTTCGTTAATTTGTTCGCTCGAATTAAAAAATATAAACCCGCGATCCGTTTGTGCGTGTGTGTGTGTGTGTGTGTGCGAACAAGGTTGCATTCGGGAAACTACTGTAGCTCTCCGTAGGCGCCAGCTGTCACCGGGTCTCTGTGCCAGTAACCGCTGTCATAATCAACTTCCCTCTACCCGGCGTCTGGCCGTTACATCTGACAGCATCGGTACGTGCGTTCGAGGAAAAAAGGCGCAATTCAGCGAATTAATCAACAGAATTAGCTGAATCGAAGCGTGTTCCGTTCGGGGCCCCAGTTACAGTTGCACAGGGAAGAAACTCGGTAGGTGTTCGAACGGTATGGGTAACCGGGCATGCTGTGTAACGGTGGCAGCGTGTGCTATTGTTTCCTTTGCTGCCCCGGATTGTGTGCGGTGATACTGGGTGGTATGATAAATGTCGTACGACACGGGTGGATCGGAGGTGGTACGGTCGCTTGTGAAGGGAAAACCGAGCATGCGAGGGGCGAGGTATTTCGTGCGAAAGTGCGCGTTGATGGATTTTCCAAATTGTATCAATTCCACGAATTCCAAGGACTGCTTCTCCATCGCTCGGTAAACTTTCCTAACCCCGAGCGTGTGCTAGATGTGTGTGTGTGTATGTGCTGTATGTTGTGTGCGTAAGCGTGTTGAGGGTTGAAGGATGTGTGCGGTGAATTCTGGGAAATGAGGTCCATCGATCTCGGGATAGAATGTAGTTTTTCCTACTCTCAAAATGTCCTACAAATGTTTGAAGGCCCGGTGTAACAATATAATCAGGATATTTGTCCAGATAAGAACGGGATTGTTTGTGAACTAACGGTTTGATTCATTATGTGAACACAGTTTGTTCCCCATCCAATTACACTAACCTGATTCACAATGCCGAACGTCCTCTTCGTGTGTTACCTTCAGGAGCCACAGCTGTGTATCACCTTTAACCCCCACGTACTTAAGCAATGTGTAGCAGGGGGGTTGACAATTGCGTGTCTCTGACACAACTTGACATCGAGGAACTGTAAATTCCGTTGGGGTAGGAGTAGTAGAGTAGTAGTATCTGGTTTGGAAATTTTTACGCTAAACTCTACACGGCTGCTGAGGATAGACATGCTGCAACAGGTTCATGCGGAAGTAATTTTCCCGGATGGTGTCACTCCAAGCTTCTCTGTTGTTTACTACTGCTGTACAATGTAATGCCGTATAGGATGCCCTGATAAACATTTTTTCCTACATCTTAATGCGGTACAACGTTGGCCGCACCTTGTTGTATACGGCTATTTACGATAGCCGTCAGCGACGACATAATTCTTGGTAAGAGATTACCAAAACATGTTCTCCTTTGCATTATCAGTGCCTTGAAATATGAGCTGCCATAGTTTGTGTTTAGCAAGTGTTTGATAAGATATCGAACAATTGAACCAAACAACATTGCTTCCGTATTGCCTTCCCTACCATAACGAATTTTAGTTCATGGGGTGGTAAAGAGGTTCGTGTTCGTACGTATTTATTAAGTCCCTACCCTGCTGATACTAATACTCACACTAATTACTGATACCAATTTAGAAAATGCTTCGGTGTGTAAATATAAATCGTCAACTTTTGTCAGCAACACCACTGGTTCCGTCTGATCTCGTCTGGTATAACTCGTCGTCGAAATCATCTCCTGGGGTTATAAAGATCCTGAATGGCCTTGATGATTTTAAGGAGTCTTTTTGTTTTTTTTTAAATGTGGGGAATAGACCACGTGGAAACGGAATGCTGGAATCGTTTATGCACAGTTGTTCAATCGAATCCTTATGAAAGTATAGTTTAAAGCTACTCATTGTGCTTTATTCATTATTATCATTCAACACTGCATTTCGTATAATAATGAGTAATTTTATGTTTTATCTTCCTGTTCCACTCCATCTTTTCATTTCAGAAAATTCTTCATCGCACATCGGAAACTAATTAACGCGATACGCAACAGCAATCAAGTAGTGCTCTCCTGGAAGGTAAAGACACTTTCTACACGGTCGCCCCGTCGCTGAGCTATGTCACCTGTCAACGTAGATCGCTGCCAATCGGTGCTTGTCCATCAGCGCGAGACACAATAAGGCAACGGTTGTATATCGCTGCTTTTAGACAAACGTTGTCAAATCATGCCAGATAGTGCTGTGCAAGATTGATATCGGAACTGTAACTGCTTTGTCGCACGGTGCGACGCAAAGATTGGTACCGGATTTCCATTAAAAGTTGAAGTGCAAACGGCAGCAATAGTAGTATAACCGGGTACATACTGGACACCGGCACAACTTCACCGTGTCCTTGACGACCACCTGCCGGTTCTGCGATCTATTGCGCAACAGTCTCTCTAACCGGGCGAAACAGATCAAGTGATAATTTTAGTTGCTCACCATTGCTACTGGTTCATCGTTTCCGGGAAAACGTTGGCCGTGTTGTGCACAACACGGATAAAAGTGTCGAGCATACAGACGTGAGGGTTTGAGTGTGAATGGTGAATACGTACGCCAAACGGGCAAAAAGTGTAATTAGCAAAGTTTCCACTTGAGGGTAAGCGTTACAAAACAGAATAGAATAATCTGCTGCATTAGGAAAGTGCGAAAAATAGAGTAGTAAATTGTACGAAGTACATTAGACATCGTAACACCTACTATACTAAAGTAAGCAGTGCACCTAACTGCGTGTGCAAAAGAAGTGCAAATAAAACGAAAATCAGCAGTAAAAGTTGAAACCATAACCTATGGCGATGATGATAATGCCGGCCCGGCGCAGAAGCGCTTGCAACAGGTGCACACCAATTGCATCCGCCGCTTGTTGGTTGCTACTGTTGGTGATGTTTGTTCCCATTGCCATCGTGACGGTCAGTGCGGAAAATCACTGCAGCGAGCATCGGTACGAACATTCGCTCAACACAACACATCTACAGTTCACGAAGGAAATCCCCGACCGGGAGTACGGTGTGCCGGAACAGTTTAAAAGCTTGCACTGCTGCGGCAAAGGCTATCGGAGCATCGAATGGTAAGTGTTTTATTATGCACAAGCATTCACACGACGACCACGTTAAATCGTTTTCAACTCTTTTTGTTTTTTTTTTTGGTGCTATGCAAAGTGGCAAATTTAATTGGTAGCCATTATGGAATGGATAAAGTTCTCTTTTCTCGATTTAAAATGTTTCTTTGGCATTGATTATTGGCCATGATTCATGCCGGGCGATATATGCGTAAGTGTGACGGTGTACAGATCGATCCAGGAGGGGCAAAGGTTTCCAAGTAATTACTCTGTGTATACATTATAAGCATTTATTTGCGACGCTCCAATGCTGGTGTTTGAATGTGTTCTCCAGATCGAGTTTCGTCGCTGGTGTCTTTGGACGCTCACATCCCGGCGTTTATTTAAAATGAACGAACAGCGCCCTGGAATACTAGGAAAGGGTGCGGAAAATTCGGAGAACTGCTGTAGCAAACTCGTGCAAGAGGATGAAGAGCAAAAGAGCTCCCTGGGAGATGTGAATATAATGGATGGTAGTGAAAAATCCTCTTCACTTACCCATGACACATAAGCGAATAATAATTGTAATAATATCATTCGACTTGCGACGTTATATGGTGGCGTCGACAAACACTTGTCTAGTTGACTCATTAGCATCGTTTTGTCCAAACAAAGTGCAATTATAATATTTAAAATTATACGAAAAGAATACGTGTACCAGCAGAACCGATAAGCTTGGCTATTTTATATGAAGATGATATGATCTATACCATAGGCGATCTAATGATATCACCTATTTCATGTATCTAAAATCTCATTCGGAATTGTTTCTACTATCTGGCCCTTCTCCGTGAAAGGTGTGCTGGACCCTGGTCTATACTACGGTCACACTGCATATTGCGAGGAGAATGGAGATTATTTAGATCCAACGCTAGAAAAAAAAGTAATTGAGGTCTAAAATATGATAAACGAACATTTGTTATACAGAAATGCAATGCAAAACAATTTAAAGAAGAATGATTTTACAACCACAAATATCCGCAGTCAATTGAACCCTTAAGTGTACTGCGTGTGATGACCCAGAGCTTTCACTAGCTGCCAACGATTCTTACTTTTTAACAATTTCTCATAACTAATAACATAACATAATAGTAATTACAACTTATTTTGAAAGTATAGAATTTTTAATTGTTATATTATTCAAGAGTGATCATTTTGCTCACTTTTCTGCCTTTTACAGCACCATTCAAATCAGCCATTAGAAGTTGTTGCCATCGAATTGTTTATTTATTTCTTTTTTTGTCTTTTTTCTGTCTGCTGCCGTGCGCAAAGAAATGGCAGCTAAAAAAAGAGGGTTTATAACCCCCCTGGCTGGCGACAGTATGCCACCGTGAATCATTTGCCGGGCGCATCCGTTCGTACGCTAACATCACCGTTGGCCATTGCCCACGGATTGTGGTACGGTGAATGGATCGCGTTCTACTTGCCGCGATACGTTTACGTTTCTAGACGTGAATGTTGTATTGTTTCGAAAGTTAAATTTAAATTTACGCATACAGCTTCAAACCGCGTTGCTTTGGCGCTTTTTGCACTTAAATAGACGTTTTCGTAGAAGGGTGTGTGCTGCTCATATGAAAAAAACACGAAAGTAATAATTGTGACTGAATTTTATCATTTTATTACGTATTCTCACAATCGGTTGCAAAATCAATCTGATAAGATAAGGATGCCCACGAATCTTTCAGTGAATATACACATACAGTGTTATAAAACAATTCCGAGGAAACACAAATGTTACCATACAAAATGTTATTTAACTCTGATTTTTTTTTAAATCAATAAATGCTATTTTTTGATCAGTGTTTCTGTAACATTCGTTTGATGTACATATCAATCAAAATGTACCACACACCCCCACCTTTAATATTGCGTTTGCTTATTCGTTTCCGTGTTCAAATGTTCGTTTACCGAACAGACAATTTTTGTTTGACCTGCGTCCTAAGTGAATGAGTATTCGGTTTTGTTTTTAGAACATATTCAACGTGTAATTGCATGCTTTGTTTTCTTCCTGAGTGGGGCTTTATTTGCTTCTCCCTTTACAACATAGAACTTCATGTATCCAAATACACATGATGAACGCGCATCACGACGACGGCCTATGTCCTGTGCTCATGTTTGCTCTACGTATCGTCATAAATCGCCGACAAAGGGTCTGTGCTGGTTTTGTTGGGCAGGTAACGATGAATGGGTAACAAACAATTGGGCAAAGGAAATGTTCGAACCCTTTAAAACGTGGAACTAAACAAACTGTGCGTTAGACGCGTGTGAGTAGGTTGGATTGTGTTTACACATTTCTCAAAGTGCAGGGGTGCAAGTCTTTGACGTCAACGTCACTCGTCGTCATCGGCATGACTCAACGACGATGGAACCAAACATGATGGCATTGTCATTAATAGGAAATGACTAACCATCTGAGTTTGTTTGTCAATTTTTGGACCAACATTGCAGTGTACTGTTCCAATCAAAACAGCGACGGTTCCAAACGAAATATTACATCTGGAAGGTGGTTAGCGAACCCCGCATTAGCTTTCAACTATCATTCGGTTAGTGTTGCGCTTGACGAATCTTTTGCGAAGAGTCATTCAAATCAGGAGTCCTCGAGATGCATGAGTCGTTCGGGATTTTATAATTTTTATTGTTTTTGCTTTTTAAATGAATATTAATGTATCGATGAAATAAGTTGTAAACCTTTCATCAAACAGTACCTTTTGAAGAAATATAATTTTTAAATAAATTAATTGAATGTTTCTTGAATACAGTTGTATTTACTAAAATTGATCTCTGCTGTGGAAGTAAAATTCAAATTTAAAACTCTCAACTCAACTCGAAAACAATTTGAAACGAAATTGCTGTAACACTAGAACTACGAAGCGTTTTTTTTTGTTTGTTATTTTATAAACAAATACGAAATGTTGGAATAAGTAAAAATATTTTGCTTGTCATTCGGTCAATCGAATGATATGAAGATGTATCAATCTCAGTAAAATTATTTAATCCCAAAAGTTCATGTAATGCTACACTGGTAGGCTTCATCCAGTTAGAAGAGCTTGTTCGGCAGCTCTATTATTACAAAAATAAGTTACCGTTTTCAAAATTGCATTGTATGTTTAAACAATTTTCCTTCCCCTGCGCATGATTTTGCATTATCCAAAACCGGGTTCACATTACAGCGCCATTTAAACAGCCATTTAGCTTCTTCCCGTGTGCGGTATTAACATTAGGTGTTAATAATTCACAACATACCTGTGGTGTGTGGTGTTCTTATCAAGCTATAGTAGCACCAACTCGCCAGTGAAAAATGGGTGCAACGTAATAGACGTTCACCCGTATCGAACGCTATTTCATGGTACGTACGGTTTTTTGTTCTCGGGGTTCGTATTTTAAAACAACCAGCCCTTTGGAAAGTGATACTAACGAGTGGTGGGTAGTGTGTTTGGTGGTGCGTGCAGCAACCCAGAACAGTCACCCTAAATATGCTTCGGTGCGACCCGGATTCTCGAAATTTGCTCAAACTCAAGGTCCACGGTGCCTGGGACTTCGTGGAAGAAATCCTTGATGGATATCGAGAAAACGAGAGCGACGTACATCCAATAACGAGTGGGTATTGTTGAGTGGCAATACGCATAGGCAAACACTACTACTACGTAGCACATGGCGGGTGGCAGAAGCAGGAAGGAAAGCACCACCCCCCGGCGGTCTGGGTGGGTGTAACGAACGGGACGAACGAGCGAAGTGTGAAAAACAATATTTAAGTCTGCAAGGCATGTCCTTCCGGTGCAAGGACGCTGCAACACACGGGAAAAAGCTTCCTCTCCGCTTCGGCCGGAGATGTAGGTCGTCGGCGTTTCGCGATTGCGCGGACCCAATGTTTATAGCAGAGTACACCCGACCCGATGGAACCGATGGGATCCGGTCCCGCGTGTTGTTTGTGTTTGGACGCTAGGTTTCGCGGAATCCTATCCTACACACTGCTCATTTATCACGCACCAGTATCACTCCGATCCCACCACCACAATAATCCGGATATTCGCTTAGTTGCTTGTTTTTTTTTTTGTGGTACGTATCGTTATCTCGCACGCCGCCGCAGTATATTTGTAAGAATGGGGAGGTGGACGAGATATTTTCCATGTCAGTGAGTTTCACTAACTGTTTTTCCTTCTCGGAACTGGGAGCCATTATTTTTCAGCAAAATCAAACCGGGACTATTTCCACAATGGCATGTGTGTGTGTGTGTGTGTGTTGATGGTCATCCCTCATGCGGGGGAACAAAAGGTAGACACCATTCTGTCCACATTTTCCTCTGGAGCAACTTCTGACGCAAATTCAAAAGATGTGAAGATTCGGTTTGATTAGATCCTGCATACAGATACTTTCTGTTGTTGTTAGATCAAGTTATTTGATATGATATTTTATTCTTGAAGGTCGGCCGTTATACCGATATATTATAATCCCTGAAATAATTCGTTAAATAGGCACGAACAAAACGGACCAAAGCACATTTAATACAATAAACAGAATAACACAGATTGTTGATAGTGGACAGAGGCATAACGTCCTAGGGCACGAATCGTTGCAAATCCTTGCATGTAGTGTAGACACTGAACGCGCTTTGCCTCAAACCAATTGTGAAGCAGAGCTTGCGCATGCTCAGGCAATGAATTCTTGGAAAATTGGTCTAGACTTGCGATGCTCACGAAAAGACTCTGTCGCTGTGAAGGTACGTAATCAAACATTTCCCTGCTGGAAATGTCCTTTGGCAATAATGCTGCATTATGTTTCATGACTGGCTAGTGCTATTTTGTGATCAATAATTCTTCGACGTTCTTGTGGTTTGTATAAGCACATATTCCAACACTTGTGTTAATCATCGAACCATTTCAAAAGCCTTGAATAGATTATAAATAGAATTTGGAGTGGAATTATAAAATAAAGATAATGAAGAGATTCTGTAAACATTTGTTAGTAACAATGAGATGGTGTTGTGCTTCAAAACGCGATACTACACCGGTGGCCATGGCAGACGACATGGCTTAAACTCTAAGTTAACCTACCTTAAACTCAGCTTCGGGAACTCGCTGGTTAAGGAAGCCAGCAATACCAGACACCGTAGAGGTTGTAGATATAGAATAAGTGAGTAACATTAACAAAAAAAAACAAGTCTTTCTCTGCGTAATCAAACTTCCTGCCAGATTCTTCCACACACCACCGTGCAAGGAGAGCTTCTCCTTTTTTTGTTACCCATCCATCATCAATCATCATTTCTGCAGCAATTTTAGATCCCCTGATCCACTCATAACACAGCCAACCGCCATTTTCGACTTTTACCGCCAGGGAAACGATTCTCTTGAACCGGGTGGCATATTATTAGAGGTCCATACCAGCCGTTGATTGATGCTGAACGAAAGGGTTGCAAAGCAACGCAAAAAGGAAGTTGGAAACTCCGGGCAATTACGGACGGCGATTCATTTTCGCAGAAATAGCCTGACCTTTTTGGCGGCGGTGGTGGTGAACCTTCTGGAGTCAAAATTATCCCCAGCCGGGGTTGCGAATGGAGCCCAGATCGGGAATTTTATTGCATTTTCGTGTGCATACATCATCATCTTCATCATCATCATTATGCGGTAATTGTTTTGGCCTGGGAGTTTCCCGGAGGGGTTGTTATGCGGGCTGTTGCTGCTCTGCGTTAATAGGCGGACACCATGTTTCCCGTTCGTCCTGAGGCATTGATGGTACGGTTGAATGATTTTCAAACTGGATTATGAACAACATTGATGGATCGCTGTATGCAGGCCAAGCTTTTTGAAGCATCGTCAGTCAGCATGCGATCGATGCACTTCGCCGATTGTGCACTCTTTTCGGCACTCGAACGTGCCTCGTACGCCTCTGCATATGCGAAGCGGTCTTTTCCAAGTACGGGACCCTGTTTTCAAAATGAAACGTTTCATAAAATAATTGCAAACGAGAACTAAGAAAAGAAAGGTAGGGTAGGGAACATCTTTTAAAGTTAAGTTACCTGGTTACTGTTTTACAATTGCTGAAATGTGTATTCCATGTTTTCCGGATTGACAATTGAGAGTTTTACCGGTTGATGAGTGAACGTAAACCTGATGGAAAAGACTGAGTGGGTACATTCTTCTCCCAAAGGCCGTATAATTTCCCCTCGGTTCTATTGTGGAATGAATTTCCGTGTTGCTGTTCTTTGTCGTACCTTGGAACTTGATTCTGGAGTTGTTTCAACGAAGCCTTATTAAGCCACTTCAAAGAGTAGGTGAACAAAACTGAACTGAAAACGGCACATAAAAGTGAGGTTATTTTTTGCCATATTTGACCTACAGAATAATGCTGCTGCTTTGCACGTTGGCTGCCAATTGTTAGCTACCCGCACCAAATAGAACCCTGCGTCGTCGGGCCCACTTTACATTTCCAACGGGTTGTAGATAGATTGATAGAAGCATTACAACTGTTGAAAAGAGGATCCGGTTACATCGTTTTGCAATTCTATCCCTTTTGTGAAATGAAACGCTGTACCTACGAGTGGATGTTCAGAAGTTATATTTTGTTGTGGCGGTGAAACAGTGAAAACTACTTATATTGTTTTCCTGTTGAAAACTTTTATAGGAGAAACTTTGCATATATACCCTCGTCTCCCCCCCAGTACGTATCAACATGCAAATTACATTTAAAGCAGCTGCTAAGCCTATTACTACAAATAGTACAAGGGTTTATTGATGTTTCGTTTTCTCATTCATGTGAACTCGCTTATCAGTTACGTTTTTTTTACTTTCAAGTTTAAAATTCGTCGTTTAAAATATTCTTTAGCATCGTCCAAACAATAGATTCTTTCTACTTGAAGATATCCAGTAGAGAAGAACGATAAATTTAGGGAGCATTTTGAAATGATTCTTGAGTGTATGTAAGCTCTGGAGTTCCTTACGAAATTAAGAAAAAGTAAATGAAGTTTTTAAAAGAAATGAAAGAGAATATGCTGCAATTAAAGTCCTGTTATTTCGGGTGACCCGATGGCATGATGGTAGCGGTCTTCACACGAACGAACCGGACCAAAATCTCATCCGGATTAATCCTCCGTACGTAGGACTGACTATACAGCTACGTGGTAAAATAAGTCGATAAAATAGTAACTCTTTGCATCGTGTCAGTGCTTTGAACCTACGATCAAAGATCGTTTTATGTCGGTCCTTGTTCCTTGGTTTCCGAATATAAAAGTATTTGTCTAGCTTTCTGCTCCTGACAGCTCGTGTTTCATGGTACCACGTGCTCCTACGTACTCCGTTTAGCTTCTCCTACGTACGCTTAGCCTCTCCTGTCCTGGTTTACGCTGCCGGATCCTTTTCTACGCCAGCTTTGTTCGCAACACCCATATGACAATCCTCCAGTGTCCCACGCTTTCGAGCTTTCAGGACTGTTTCATGTATTTGGCCAGACTCCCAGGCACCATCCGAGACCGGAGCACGTATTGGGACATATCCTTCGAATGTCCACTTCTACGGGCGCGTATCTCAAACTATGCTGTCTCATACATTTTTGTAAGTGTGGATATAACGGATGTTGGTGAACAATTCATTTCTTCCAACTAGCGACACAAACGTGTATGTCACATCACTGCTTATGAATATTCTTTATCCCTTTTCATCTCTTTATCGATGAGAAGAATATCTCGTCAACTTGATGGAATCGCAACCTTGCACTGATTGCGCGGCGAGTACGCCTGCTATTGGGTTTCGGCCTTTTATTCTGGCTTTTCTCGTGACAAAACGTAGACGCAGATCTAAATTGCACTTCTGAAGCCCTGAGCAGAAATGCTCAATGCTTTTATGCGAATTTCCACCACCTACACCGCCCTGCAGTAAGCTGGTAACAATGGAAGCTGGAAACAAGTTTCTCTCTGCGTTAGGGACGCGCAAAATCACATTTGCTTCTCGGAAAATCGGCACTTCTTTAGTTGCTGTTCTTCATAGAACATCTTTTTTGCATTACGTGGAGTGGAGCAACGCAATACGAGAGAAAGTGGCGTGTGCACAAGCCAAGGCTGGCTGACTGTTGGCGATGGGTTCGCACCTTTTTTCCTCACGCTGGTAAAACAACTGTGAACCCAGCGAATGTCTGCGATATGGCAGGGTTGCCAAAAGAAGGTTTCTTGCTGGAAGCATTCTCGGAGGTATTTCGGGGTAGAATATTGTCCTGAAGCAGAAAGAGAGCCATACTTTCAGTGCGATATTTCTGTACGACGATGATGATTGGCCTCCGTGTATTGGATTGAATTCTGCCACGCACTTCCCGGAAACCGGGTAGGATTTATTTTTTGCCCCCTGCTTGTCACTGCCCACCCTGGTGCTGGGTTGTAGTCCGCCGTCGGGGATGGAGATACAACATAACCTTGTAACTCATTCATGCGAAAACCTTCCCCAAAACGAGAGTTCGGCCAGGTTGGAAGTACGTACATTGCATTCGGGGTTGTTGGTGGCGTTCTGCGAGTTGTCTACAATGGTCGAGGCAGCTTCAGATTCAAGTTGGTGATGGGAGGTATTCGTTGAGATTTTGTGTAGGGCGATCAGGATGATGAGTAGTCCCACCTCCTTACCCCGATACACTGTTGACCGGATCGTTTGTGTCCCTAACATAATATATTGCTTTGAAGAGCTTTTCATGAGCTCTATGTGGTCACGGTTTACTCCACGTTTGCATAGAAAATGTACGTATAAAAAAAGCCACAAACGAAAGAGCGGAAACGAACGATTGTTATTAGGCCTAAAATTCGTAACAACCGAACGCGCAACAGAAGCTTACGATGTACTAAAATTCCATTAGTTTTATAACGTCGGAAAAGCAGCAAAGGCTATTATTGTTTAACCACAGGACACAAGCTACTGTCCCACTACCCCGGTACGAAAAGCTAATACCTTGCAACGGAAATAACTCACATAAATTAGGCAAATTTAGTGTATAGCCCTAATTTGATGGATTCCCGGAAGGATTTTCGGACCAAATTGATGAGAGTTGTACCACCATAGTCATCGCATACGGGGCAGCTATTTCCTTATTTTTTTCCCTGTGCTATTAATCCTAAATAAATGTAATTTACCTGTTAGTAGGCGAATAGAATATATTGTGAGGGTGCGAGCAGTTGTCAAAAATAGCGTGACAAGGAATGGCTACACATTTTGCTCCATTCGCTTGTTATGCTCCTCTCGCATTAGGTACTGCTTCTGTCAATTCTATCTGTTTATTTCATTCAACGTAAAACTATTACGTGAATATTTCAAATTTTCAAATATACTTTTAAGTACCTTACCGTACTTTAACGAACCACGTCGTATTGAATGTTCAATTATCGGAATCCTCGGGTGTGATTCATTCCATCCTTCCCCGAAATTTGATGACTTTTAATGTGCCGTTCGTAGAGTTCTTGTTTTTTCATCTCACTTGCACATTTCTTGGAAACAACACGAGCTATTTCCGGAACTTTCGAGGACTTGGAAATCGCAATTCTACATTTTTCCATCCTTTTTATTGGAAAGTGGGAAATTCTCGGATCTCCGTTAAAAGTATACCCTGGAATATTTTAGAGTTTAGAGTTTAGTTTCCTGCTTCAAACAAAACCCTCAAGTATAAATGGAAAAAATATGTTTCTGTACTACAGCACAAGGAATACGTTTTATGTAACTTGTAGAGACCACAACCATTCACGATTATAGACATTTTTAACTATCAATAAACACGATGCTATAAAAGTGTACACAATTTAGAATTAGCTTGATAGGATAACGTGTAAATGTCAGTAAGTAGGTAAGGACCTGCTTTAGTGAGGAATAGAGTGACACTCTCTTATAAAACGAACCCCCGAGACGGGACTGTCACTGTCTGCTCGATACCGAAATAACGTAAGGCCATACATTTTTATGAATAATTTATCAGCAATATGTTTTATTTGAGATACAAAAAACACTATATCAATGTAGTTTAATTAAGTTAGGTTAGGATCACAAACCATTGACAAAACGAGAGTAACGAGAGATAATGATGTAATAGAAAAGCAAAGTTAAAAAGGTAGGAAACACGTCTCTACATTTGTATGAACATAATTGTTTAACCTGTAGAACAGTCTTTAATTAAATCACGATGCAAAAGAGCTTGTTATGAAACAAGTTTTAGATGAATAGAATTTATTGACAAGAATATGAAAGTATAGAGAGTATTTTCTTTCGCTTTGCACGTTACTTTTGTGCATTTAAAACTATTGTTTTAACATCTCAATGATTATTGCCGGTGCATTTTATTCCCGGAGTGCAAAGGGCTTCGTACGTTTGACGCCCTTGTTGGGTTGAACATCGAACAAACCGCAAAAAAAAATGATGAACGGAAATAATAGAAACAAAACGGTTTTCAATCGTAACATACATGCCACGGTTGTTCGGAAATGCTGACCGAACAGTAAATGGAAGAGGTGCGATAATGCAAAACTGGGAAATGGACAAACTAAATTGCATGTTGGCCTCGCCGCACCGACTGGCAAAAGGAGGCCAACACGGTGCAGCACTCTTCCACTTCATTTGATTTCTCCCCCCTGGTGCAGATATAGAGACGAGCTCGGCTGCATTTTGTCGCCTTTTCCCCGGTTTGTTCCCGGCTCACATACGCCATCAGTGCCGCCTGCTGCAACACAAATCATTTTCCAGGAAATCAAACATGGGCTGATAGTGCGTGTGGGTGGGTGGTGCATTGGGGTACTCAGAGCTTGCAACATAATGAAAACGATGCAACCAACCTACTCTCACCTGCTGGGGCCACTTCCTTCCGCAAACACGTCTATTACCGTCCCAATGATGATGGTGCATCCGCAATGCTCGCAATGTTATTATTATTGGCAATGCATTTAGTGACGCTTCGTGTTGTTTTACTAATGATGATTTGTTTGTACTCTACCACCTGAGGGATTTCCATTTTTTTTCCTTAACCACCACGAGTGTGGACAGATTTCATTATTGGCCATGTTCTTCTGCCCATGTAGAACATACGCGGGAGCAATGCAGTCGGTAAAACTCTCTCTCTCACACACACATACAGTTTTGCAACGCTTGCATGTACCACTTAATGTTTGGAATCGTTAAACATGATCATACGTATTGCAAGTGCATTTGAAGTGTATTTCATTTCTTAATGCTACATCCGGGTGTGGGTGTGGTATAGCTGTCTCGTATTCGTGTTCAGCGCTGAATCATCCACGTACTCCACGTACGGGGTGTTTCCCGAGCGATAATATCAACAACGATGACTATATCAGAAAAATGCTTTGGGACTTTCCTTGTTGCTTGTATTGCAATAATATCTGCTTGTATTGTTTATTGTAGCTTCAGTGATATTTTCAGCTACGATTGTCCTACGGCAGCGTGAGATTTCTAACATTTCTATAGTACGATGTTTTTTCACCAACCTCTGACCGCCAGGTTTGAGAATTTTTACACCCCACAGACTGTACTCTGGGATTAAATATATACGACTGTGTCCTCCTCATCGTAAGGCATGCTGGATCTCGAATAATCCCATTTACTCAATGATTCTACCACCACTGGGTAAATAAAGCACTGAGACTCTATCTCAAACCTCCTCAGTAACTCATTTACCTCAAAAAGTCACCCAAAAACAATCACGACGCATAAAATACTTTCAGCGTATAATTACATTAATAACAACATGCAAAATAAGTACTTTCATAAAAAATTAACCCAAATTCGTTCGCCACACTACAGACAGAAATGACAGGTTATGTTTACGTTTGAAGGTTTTGCTCAAAACACTCAATTCACTCAAGAGGCCTGAGGCCTGAGGTTTTGAGTTTGGAGGGAACCTTCATCCGATAAAGAAGAACAATCTTAATGAACCACCATGCAGCAACAATCGATAATGAAGAACAAACAAAAAACTATTTTAGACTGCGAAACCCATACTGCGTACATTACCCAGGTTCCATCGCGGGAACAGATGTAAATTTGTTCGAAAATGTATTACATGACAGCTAATAGGACCTTCAACCATCGCCCTGAGAGTATGTTACGTAGCTCTGCAACCGGACTGATTAACTAATTGCTACAAATCGCAAGCTTCTCGATCGCACCGACCTTAACGGCAGTGTAGACCAGGGACAAACAATTAAGCGCTTCCGTAAGCACTTAATCTTTGCTTCTGCAACGCTTTTTTTCGTTTGTTTATAGAATATGTTTTGTGCTGATTATAAATACAATTCTCCTCATAAGTACATTTTTGCTTAACCGAAATCACTTTACAAATATAACTGAGATATGGTGTTTTGCATGTTGGATCGAATTAATGGCATTTTAATTAACTTTTATACAGGAAATTTGTCTTACGAGCGATACGAGCATTTGTTACGGCATGCATTAAATTTCGTATCTCGATATGACATCAATCGACGTTATTGTCTTTTGAAATATTTTTTGTATCGTCCGCATGTGAATTGGCTTTACCTCAAATGCACAATACAAAAAAACAATAACAAACTTTGCAAATGCAGCTTTTGGGCCACTCTTTAGCATCGGTGCACATAATTCATTAAAGCATTCGACACGAATGGTCAAATGCATTGATGCCAACAAAAAAAAAAATACCCCGCTCAACAAACAGGAAGAAGAAAGTTCCAAAAATGTTCAAAAACCATAAAACGGTGCAAAATTGATCAGTTCTTGTTTGGCTTGCCCGTGTGTGTTGCAGCTTGTGCATCGTTCGTTGGCATTCCGAAATAATGCTGCCCGGTTTCAATGCGGAGTTTCCTCGATTCCTGGTAACGGAGAAAAATGGCGTGCCAGAATCGAGATTGGTCTTTTCCTTCCCGGCGGCGTTCCACGAAATTGTCGGTAGTTGCAGCAGATGATTGGGAAGAAGGTATCGCTGCAGTAATTGTAGCCTGCCTCCCATGCCCTTTTACGGCGGTCGGCGGTCGGGTGCCAGGAGCCAGGATACTGCACGAACTGGACAAAGATACATGGAACAAGAACCGAGGAAGAAATGATCCAAACAAAGAGCAAAAAAGGACCATCCTTTTTACAGCAGTAAGAGGAGCTCTTGAACGGGAAACCACCACCACCGTTTTGGGCTGGTCCCGAAAGCCTGACCCTTCCCCTAGGCCTAGCCCTGTTTTCGGTGGCTGCTGATTCGCATCGAACTCGCCTGGCAAGAGGCCCGCTTGTGATTGATCCTGCTTCGAGGTAGTTCTTAAGAAAAAAACACATCTCGCGTGTGTGTGTGTGTGTGTGTGTGTGTCCTTGCCATCGAGAGCACACCCTTATGTGACGGCTGGTTCTCACCTATTAATTAAAACCGACCACCACCACTATTTGAGGGATTTTCGGTGCTGCTTTCGTTGGTGTTTGCACCAGGCTGCTGCTATTGAGATGTTTTGTCTTTCCATCGTTGCGTCCCCCGGAGGCAATCCCACACCGGCGATCTCGGCGTTTGCATCTTGTCGTTATGTGTTGTTCTTTCGGTGTTGTTCGTCATTTGTTTTATTGTGCTGTGTTTCGAGTGTTGTTTCTCATGCACCCAGTGCGCACGTGAAAAGATTATCTCCCGAACGGTTCGTTCTGTGGAATGCCTGTGCTTGCAAAGCCAGGCCAGGCCAGGTATAGTGGCGGCTAAAGAATCGATCGAGAATATGGTGCGCTTGGGAATGAAGAATGGGCCCTTCTTGTGACCAATTCTGCTTAGGCCACACAGTCGCAGTGACAGAAGGACGATGAGAGAATGATGACGATGATGAAGATTGTTGCCCGAGATTAGATCGGCCGGGGTGGTGGGATCGGTCAGAGAGACAGATGGGATGGGGCAGGGGATGGAAGACAGTGTGTCCTCACCGACGCTAGCTGCTTAACCATCGAAATAACTTCCCCAACCGCGAGTCGTCTGCACCACATTTTTCATACCCCCGCCGTTTGTGTGTGTGTTGCGTTATGATGGTACTGGATACGATCCGGGCGGGTGTGTGTATGGTTTATGGGCTGTGGAATTCGGCAATCATCTGGCGGATACCTAGAATTTACCCTCGACGGAAGATGATGGGGGATCAACAAGGAACCATAAATGAACAGTATGCTAGACATTTCCTGTGGCCACTGCCTGGGTTCTGTTTCCAATCTCTGATCCGTTTGTTTCATTCAACATTTCTCCTAAATGTCCTGTCCTAAATGGCTGTCGTCTTAAAAGGAAGCAAAGGAGAAAGAGAGGCGAAAGATTAATAAAGCATTTATTCTATTTGCACATTTTCATGCATATTTTGTTTCACGACCCAAACGTCTAATGTTTCCATTCGTTCTCTTTTTTTCCATTTCAGGTAAGATATTTACGGCACACGGCATCGATTTTGTGCGAAGAGTAAGCGTAAAGCGGAATCTAATCCATCATAACGTGCCACACACCACCACGTGCTTCGCTGGTCGGAATTCATTCCTGGTTGTCACCAGCGAGACTTCCGCCGAAACCGTGTGGAACCCACGTGGAATTGGGGAATGTGACAACGCTTTGATAAACCTGGAAGGGGGAAAACATTATGTCGAAATGTGCTCTGTGTGTGCCATTCCTGTAAAAATCTCACCTTCTCCAGTACCGGACCCCATCCCATGCTCATTGCATGTGGGACATCTCAGTACATCCACCACCATTGCAACGTCAAAGCAAATGCCGATCCGTCCCGAGTCCCAAGGAAGCAAGGGTATGGTACTTACGGCGGTGTACACTCTTGGCGGTCTCTTCTACGTCTTCCGCAAGCTCAACATCGCCGGACGGTCGGCCGTACACCAGTGTCCGCCAAGACCTGCGGTATTTCTCACACTCACCGGCGATGATGCGAGATTTGAATGGGCAATATTTCCAGGAATCTCGACTAGGGGTACGCTCCCCATCCATCCTGGGTCTGTACGCGTTCTTTCCTCTGTTGCACATGAAACCGAATGTGGAAGCACCTCGAACGAGAACCTCGAACCGTTGGACCATAATCATCATCTTGGTGCAATCTTCTTCCAGTGTGTGTCTGTTTTTTTTTTTTCGTTTGTTTCCCCCCTCTATTTCGTTTTGTCTCTGGCGTTTCTTCAGGGTCAACCCAGCGCCAGAATGGAAGGAGACGTTAGAGAATTGGAGAAAATGGGCTCTTCTTAGTCTGGTTGCCGGCTCTTCTCACCGGTTCTTTTGTTTTAGACCGGCCGAAATTCGAGCCGGGCGACGGAACCGGACCGGACCAAACGAAAGCAAAACAACCGCACGCAAAGCCCCCTGTGAGTGCGCAGAAAACAGGGTAACGATCGTTTTGTTCGCGGGAAGACCCTCAAGGGAATTCTCGGACACGGATAAAAGGGATGATGTTGCATCGAATTGGAAGTCAACCGTAGGTAATCGAGAGAGTGCCGGAATCGCACAGGGCCTTGTATGTGTGTCGTTGTGATGTGTTGAGTGTTCCGCAGTAATACCCCTTTCGGTGGTCGGTGCAAATGTTGGGTCCGATTTCAAAGCATCATATATGACTCAACACATTCTGATGCTGCCGGACACAATGCCGTACAGCCTTTACCCGGGGACGGCAAACCACGGAATCGGGAGCGCAAAACCCCCATGGGACCATTATCTGTTGATAATGATGACAATCAGATGACGCGCGTTGTCTCTTCGCATTTTTGCTTCGCGACCGAGCCTCGGTTCAGGTTTGCTAACACCGTCGAAATGGAAAGGCAGAATTTCGCACATCTACAGGGAACGATCCACACTCTGGGGTGGCTTCTACGGAGAGCACGAAATTCGGACAAAATCATCATCCATTTGTGTGACTGCATTATGTCTGGGGTGTAGATTGCTAATTTACTGTTCCGCAGAATTGGCCCCACTTCTAAATTGACGTATCCACGAAAGTTCTTTGTGGCTGTGTGGTACCATTCGCATCGTCAAGAAACACTGGCCGGAATCCGCATCCGCCAAAAGCACCATAGTGTGTTTGCACGATAATGATCTCTTGGGCATATATATATAGGGGATAGGCTTTTGGCTGGTTGATGCTGACGGTTCCCGAAAGCGTCCCAGCGTTACGAGGGTCTGTTTTAGAACTGTTGGTAGATTCAATATATGCCACAACAAAACAATTGCTTCATGAGCTGGGGTTCAAGCACACAAGAAGAAACCATTACTGATCATAACCTTTTTGTCCCTCTCGTTTTTTTGTTTTATTATGCTTCTGTCTGGTTTTGGTTAAGATTGACTTGTGCAACTACACACACTCACTCGCCTCTTTACTCGAGGGTACCCGAAACCGGCACACGGGGACGGACCACACAAAAGATGCAGCAGAGCATTCCCATGAGGGATTTCAAACATTCCACGAATTTTGGAAAAGGGGGGGCTCGAAAAAACGCTTTTCGTCATGAAGTTATGAAATTCAATCCCCAGAAACGAGATAATGAGAGACCCAATTAGGAGTGCGACCTGCCTGTGCGCCAGGTCGTGATATGCAACCCGCGCGAACGTTGGTCCTTCTTTTATTTTTATCGCTTTAAAACACTCGACCCTGTACCACCCTGTAACTCTCGGGCATGCATGGCATGGTGTGTAGTTTGTGGTTGGAGGATCGGTGCAGTTGCCATCGGGTTTGGCAGGAAGCACGAAGAAGAGTTAAATCCATCGGTAACATACGGATATACGGTGCGACGTTCAGGTTTTAATGTCCAGGGCTTGCGGAGGACTAGCAGCCGTATGGCTCACCACAGACCGGTTGTATGTGGCACAACACACATAAAACAATAACTATTCTTCGTGCGCGCTGTAATTGTAACCCTTGTTGCTATGTACTTGCCTTTGTGATGCACAATCCATTAGGCGTTTGTCTAGATTGGGTCATGATATATCTAATGTGGCCGGAGCGAAGTCAGTCATCTAATGCATGCACAGCTTCCCAACATTCTTCTTCGCCGTGCTGGAAGTTGAACGCTGCTACAATGGCTTTTTGTGGACGTAATGCGCCCAGAACGAGTTGTGCTCGTTCGGTGAAATCGAAACATATGGATACGAACAATGTACCATTATCAACTTCGTGGAACTCCCGCCGCATCATGTAGCTGAAGCAACAGCCACAGCCCGGTCACCTGTCCTGTCCTGAGTGGGTGGGCAAACGAGCGGTCAAACGTCAAACAGCAAATCGGTTACATGAGCCTTTACATATTACATAGGTTTGCGGTTTCGGTACGACAGTTGCACAAGACCTCGTTGTTGTGTTCGCACAACGAGGTTCAACAATTAAAGCAGAAATGCATCTAATTGGTTGTAAATGAAACGAGTCCTGTTGCAGGAAGCATCTCCTCCACTGAATCCAACATATGCAATCAAACTGCGAGTCAACCGTTAGATTAACGCTACTCTCGACCGTGTCTTACGGGTCAATGATAACTGTCCTGTGTGCCTCAGAGCTGTAATGTAATTTCTTATTTTCACGTATGTCCAATGTGCTATCGAGAGAGGAACCTGCGGTTCCGTAGATCACTTAAACCAATTACTGGACGGTTGAAGAGCCACATAACTTGGCCATCCACCTGCTGTGTTTTATGATGTGACCTTGACTTCTTGTGTCTAATGCAAACCGCTTGGCGAATTATAGCTGCAATTGATACAGCTGAACACACCAACCACACTAACTCAAACTATCCATTACAAGCCGTAATGTAATGACCGTATGTGAAGCAGCGATGCAATGAAAAGTGGTTAGGATAGTCCTTCTGCTCCCCTGAGGAGCTGACAGAGAAACATTATCGATCGACGTCACGGTTGGATGGAATTCAACCGTACCCCCTCACCACTGGTTAGCGTGATTGCTATCTCGATGCTCGTTCCAATTCGGCGGAATCCGTCCGTTCCAGGAAAGCGGCTTCTTCGCCAAATTATACATTGTTAGATACGGCGGACTGCTGGGGGTGTGGGAGATTATCCCGCATGGTTGGAACTCCCGCTGGCGAGAAGTGATATCGGCGCATGCGCCTACCAAGTGTTTACTGTTGCATTCCCATTCCATGTTGTGTAAATTGGGCAACTCTAAAGAATTGCTAAAACATTGCGCGTAGCGATGCGCATTACGGTTCTTTATTTATGGTAAACTAGAGCGGAGCCAGATCTTTTTGGAAAAACAAATCCGAACGCATAGTGCAGATATCCACATAAATAGACGGAATAGATTATCGCTTATGAACCTTTAACTAAATACGTTTGTACTACATAACCACGTTCGATTAGCGGTTGTAGTTGTGATGGGTTCGATTATTATATCGTTTAATATACACTTAATTTAATGAGATTTTTTTAAAAAAGATCACCCGATCTTGCTATACCAGATCATGTTCTTACCAATTCAGTTTGCTTGTTTAAATTGTATCTTCTGTTTAATGATTTTATCAGAACGCTCATACAAAAATTATCGCCGTTAGCAATAGCGTAGAGTTTATAGTGACAAATTTACATCGAAAAGTTTCTTGCAAACCAAAACACTCTAAATGAAGTACACTAATTTGTTTAATGATGGTAATGAATGTGTAAAAAACCTATCATATTGGATTGTTCTAATTTTCGCTCGTACGTTCGTTTAGGGTTCGTTCCGTTCCTTTCAGCAAAAAACCACCTGGTTCCGTTCCGTTCCATGAGAACATGTGAAGCCTGACCAATTCTCTTCTGCAAGTGTGACTGGATAATTTATCGTCGTATGAGCAAGTTCCTTCTCATACTTGAGCGAACTAGCTCAGTACATTCTCATGTTTGTATGACATCTAATGCGACGTACCCGTTCTGTTTTTCGAACTAGTTAACGAACCCCCAGTTCGTTCGCTCGTTTCCAATAGCCGCTAGAGGTTCACGATACCACCGATTTCTTTTGGCACAACAGCACTTGCGTGCACCAATCCCCAGCATCATCGGTTTTCCGTTTATAGAAAAAAATAGCTCGATAAGTCACAGCGGTGGTACACAATTCGTGGTACGTACCCTCTTTATCGGATGTGCGCGCGTACATGATGTTTGGTTTGATTTTACTCCGAAACGATAACGCCAATCTTTTACTCCGACGGCGGCGGCGGGGGCGGCGTCGTCGTCGATCTATCAACGATGCAGAGGGGATGATTGCGCACGCAAAAATTCCGTGAAACAAATTATTATCACCATTGCGCGCGCTGGTGGTATTGTCCGTGCGCGAATGAATGGGGGGCGTAGGGCGCAGTTGATTGTATACACATTGAGTGTGTGTTTTTTTTGTTTATGTTTTATTTAACCTACACCCATCCGACACGTTGTTCCTGGAATTGGCTTCGCACTTAGCGGTCGGTGGATCGAAACAGCGACCAGCTGCGATCACGCTGGTGGGTGCAAGAATTTAAAAGATGCACCTTCGTTGAGATGTGAATTCTTGCTTTTTTTTGCGTCTCACTTTTTTTTTCTTCACTGTAATAGTATTCATTATTGTACTAATTTCCTACCAGCAGCATCATCAGCATCATCGTCTACCATCACAAATGGCGGTGGTAAGATTGGTGATCCGATATATCGAGGGTGGATTTTTTTTTTGCTGTGACCGGTTTCCCGATTCTAGGAAATCCACCCGCGTGCCTCATCCATGCGACTTTCATGCGCCGATGTGAGCGACTGCTAATTAACTCGTTAGTTATAGCTTTCCGATCGTAACGATTGCTCTGTGCGTCGTCGGGGTGGTGGTGAGCGCGAGATATTGCCACAAGGGGTGGGAGGGGAAGCGGGAAGCGGGTAGTTTGGAGAGAAGGGATCGCGAACTAGAATTCTGCATCCACTCACATAGTCGCTGACATTGGTGTGTATGGAGGGCGAAAATAGAAGGTTGATTTGGAGGAGATTCCTAATAATGTGAGCTCTGGCGCCCACCTTGTTTCGCTAGCTTGGAACGGTAGTTACACGTTGGTTAAAAACTGATATCCCTGACGGTGTTCGGCACCCCCCGGGCCAAGCCATCATTGCAAACGCCCTTCTAGTTAGTGCAGTAGCAACGGGTGGACAATGCCTTCCCGCGCCGCAAGGCATCTCACCACAGACGAGACGACGGCAAACCGTGTGTGTATGTGTCAGGAAGCGTTCGATCAGAAATTGGACACCACCGTCGCCCGTTCGAATGCTTTCGATCGGTTTCCCTTTGAACCAACCACGAAACCCTTCAAAACAAAGAAACACTGTGCGGGCTGTGGTGCTTCTGTAGAGACATTCTTCCCAGGGTGTGTGTGGCAAAAACGGCAAACCTTCAGCGGGCCATGGGGTGTTTACGGAGATTTTTTTTTTTCGTTCTCGTCCTCCCCCAGCAACAACATAAAACCCAGGGTCCCCATGCGTTATTAGGACCACTTTGAGGCAGCTCAAAGCCGCACCTGCCGCCCGTTTGCTTGCAATCTGCCGACAACAAGCTTCTCGAGGGGCGGATATCGGGTTACCACTGATGTCCGCGCGTTCAAGACCTCCCCATCCATCTCCCCACAGGAAACGAGGCTGTCTTTCACTCATTGACCGCTGTCATTATTGGCACCGAAAGTGTCAAATTAAAAGATGCGACAGTAGTAAGGGAGGGGAGGGTAGCGTGGAGCTGATCATACCCTCTCACGGATTGTTTGTTGGTTTTGGGTGGTGAGAAGTGAACCCAATCCGCCTGACAGACACCATCATAACAGCAGCAACGCCGAACTCCGGTATCGTCCACCATTCCCAACGTCGTGGCGGCGAATGGTGGCGAAAAGTAGTTGGCAAACAGTAATGTGATGTAATCGGATCCGTCCAGCTGCTGCTGCCTTCCTCCGAGCGCTATAACTTGCTGTATGTCACCATTCGTGTTATGCTGTTTCAGTTTCCTCACCTGAGCTCTTAGACCAACCGCGGGGTGGTGGACCGATGCTATGCTTCATTCTGTTGTACCGCCCAAAACCTCAAAACCACCACCACCACCAGATTCGACGTCCAGCACGTACTCTCCTCCACAGCACGATCGTGTTCCTGCGATGTGGTGGATGACGGACGGTGGTTTGCGGATCAAGTTCCAATTCTCACACTTCTCACCTCTCGCTTTCGTGTACGTGTACCGACAATACAAAATGATTCGCGTACACCGCTGCTGCCGCGGCCCCCGCCAACGAGACGGATATGACTGACCAGCTTAAGGGAGCATAGGGAGCAGCATAAGGGGGTTTGGATTGGCATGTGCTGCGCGTCGGAACGATGAAGGTCTTCCCATGGCGTGGCCCACGAACAGGGAGAAATATTTGTTTTCATAACAGAAGACTTGATTCGATATCAAAACGGGGGACAAACAATACGGTGTCCTCGTTTCCCTGGAATCCTTAATAAATCTTTTTACCTTCCCTTACCATTGTCTGGTTTTATCGCACTATGTGTGCTTATGATCAGTCTCGGCACTGCGATGTCGTTGCAGCAATGCACACACACACACACACACACAAACACATTCTTCCGTCTGCCGATGGTAGATTTCCGGGATGCAGCGATGGGATATATTATTGCATTCGAATTGTGAAAACAAAACGAGCAAGCAATTTCCCAAGGATTGCCATGCGCGCGTTCCGGACCACGCATCTGATGCCACGGAGAATTCCAAAATTCCAGGGAAAGATGACGGACAACCGATAACACCGTGGTGGTACACGCGAAGCTGTGCGCAAAAAATGCCAGCTGACGATGCTGATGCAACTCACCCATTCCTTCGTCGCTCCGTTGCATCGGATGCAAATGCAAATGTGCTACGCAAATTCCAACTCCTTCCGTTTCAAAGTGGGGTGCCCTTCCGCAAATCTGGTCTGTAAGACGGGGGCCTTATTCTAACTTGCTTTGCGTCGTTTAGCTTCGGCTTCTCCGCCCACCCCGCTGCGTGAATGATGCCCCGTTGGTGACTACACGGCCGAACTCCTCCCCTGTTTGGTTTGTGGCTTTTGCTATTTTGTCGCGGTGTATGTTTAGTATGCAAATCAATGCACAGTCACCGCAACACAGCTTTCGCTTATGAAGTTTCGTTTGTGTGTTTCCGATGGATGTGATGGATACCGTACGGCACATTACTGTCCAGACATTGGCGCTTTTGCCATGGGATTAAGAGCTGCTGTATTGACTGCAGGACTGCACCCGTCCCGAAATGTTGTTGCTGTTGGGACGAGTCATTGCTGATGTGGCAAGTCTGCTCTATCCATGTGAACGATCCAAACAGGACTTTCCGGACTGGGTTGATCGGTGTTATTCTCATGACGTGACCAGCCCACGGGAGCCTGGTGAGTCTAATCCACTGCACGACAGTGAGTTCGCCCTACAGCTCATAGAACTTGGCATTGTAGCGGCTCCTACATTGTCCTTCTACACATACGTTACGTGAGTTATAGAAGATGATCCCCGAAGTTTTCACCGTCGAGTCGCGGAGGGTCTTCTCCAGCGCTACGTTGAAGCATAGACCAGCGCTAGTCCATCTCCTTTGCACAGACCCCACAGATCACCTGACATGTGACGATGGTCATTGTCATGCGTACTAGTCTGGATCGGCGCGCAATCGTAAGATGTTATGCCAAATGGACATACCATTCCGATCGGCAATCTTGGTTGGACCATTTTGATTATGAAATAATTGGAGTAGGTTGTCTCATTGAAGTTTGTCCGAAAAAGTTATGTCGAACATCACACACCGAGAGGACAGAAACAAACCGCATACTCCGCTAGCGACCCTTTGAAATAAAACACCAAACGATAATGATCGAGACAGCTCATTTCCATTTTGATGATCATCAACTACAGGGAGGTCTGCTTCAAGGAACATGGCGTGGAATTCGTTAATGTTTATCAACCTTGCGAAAGACCTAAAGTACTCATGAGCTTTATCTTTAGGTTGCTGCTGCACTTGACAGTGTCGTCTGCTGACATTTCATTTCATGTCTAATGCTGCCGTAAAGAGTAGTTGGCAGTTGTTTGGATTGTACAATTGGGTACATGAGTTGTCCTTGCTGCAATACTCCGCTACGTATCATTTCGGTTAATACTAGAATTTACTAGAAAATTACTAAAAAATACTAAGGTAGCTTTAATGCCAAGAACGCATGCGGTGATGAAGAAATGTTTGTTTTTGGAATGGAATATTTTTCACATTACGCAGGTATTCTAAGGGTTTTGAAACATGTAAGGTTGGAAATCAAAACCATAATGTAAAAAATGTAAAAATTTAAAAAAGCGTTGCGGACAATTCGCAACCATAATTTTGAAAAGAAGTACATGTACGCTTGAGTACGTGTACGCAAGAGTCTTGTCTGGTCCCTATGGGTGAAAAGTGTGCCGACCCCTGTGCTATATGATGATCATTTTATCTGCCGTTTTTTTCAGTGCAAATGAAATTCAAACAATTCATTTCACATCGGTTAGACGAGCGCACATTAGAGTTTTGAAAAAAATATATATATACCAAGCACAGAGTACAAAATGTCATGGGGAGAATTATATCAGCAATGTTGTGGGTGGTACGAGGACACATGCCCAATATTTGACCGAAAAATGCTAAACAGAGGTCTCCGTCCTCAAGTATTGTCCGTCCACTGGTGGAGCAAAATGGCCACACTGTCTAATGCGTGGGGCTGCAACATGCGAGATTTAATTTGCAATAAAGATAGGCAGTAATGGTTTCATTTCTGGACAAGCAGACATTTGAAACATTTGGAAAGTTGTAGCTCATTTCAACTCCAAAACACTCAAAATATTCTAATTAATTAACCATACTACCGACGATGGCAAAGAAGACACCCGATGTATCAGCGATATCTGCAACCATTCGCCTAGGCACAGGGAAACGACGGATGTGTACGAGAAGCGTCCCGCAGCGTGGCAATTATAATTATGAAATTGTTATGCCCTAGCTTTTTTGCAAAGTTGCGCCATCGTTGGCAATTTCTTTTAGCTTTTACCTTTCCATGCTCTGGCCACCCACCACTCTGCGGGAAATAGCGACAAATTATACGGTGAAAGAAGGATGCAAATTGGGAAAACTGATACCGAGTTGTTCCACGTAATGAATGCTGGACGCGCGGGGTAAATATCGTGGCATATCGAATCGTTTCATCGGGCGTAACGCTGTTTGTTTCCGGCATTTAAAAGAGCCTTTTATGGGTGGTGAACGAGTATGTTATGGGGTTTCACTTTGTATTGTTATTGATGATGATGTGCAGCATTAATCAAAAGGGGGAGGGGGGGGGGGGGGGTGATAATTCAACAATGGGGTTGATGATCGTATTATTGCATACTTCAGCAGCAACTGTGCTTCAGTTCAAACTGCAACTTTGTTCAAAAGAACAATTGGGTTTCGCAGAATAATATTTTAATAATGTGTCACCACCCTAATGTTTATGCAATATCCATCGGGTAAAGAGTGACTTGTAAAAAATACTTCAAAAATCATTAATAATATCGTTTTAATGAAGACCGTCTAATGGCAGTCAGAAGCTATGGAGAGAACCATAACAAAAGCAAGCAAATTCAACAAGTTTGAGACCATCACGGAGCGACAATTGATAGGCAATTTTGTAATAGATAGGCAAAAAGCAGAAAAAAGCTTTTAACATTTTTATTTTAAGTGGCCATAGCTCAAGTTTTCCAGTTGGCGTATCATCGTCAGATCGTCGTATTTTTCCTGCATGCTTATTTAACATAGGATGCAAGCGAGTTAAATTTTTGTTTTCATCGTCGTTCAACCAAAGACTGATTCCTGAAAAAAAACCTCTTCGAAAAGTGCATTTTTCATCACTCTGTAGTGCACTAATACGAAGTACGCTTGGCAACAAACGAATGAAGAGAAGCCTACGCAATACACATCTGTAATCCTTCCCGATTACCTTCGGGCACGAGTTCAACTCTCGTTAATCGGGTCTCCGGTTTGTTTCGCAGGTTCAAGGATAATAAACCACAGCCCTGGAGCAGTGACGTTTCATCGTTCATCGTGAATCCGGCAGCGGCCAACCAGACGATCTTCAGTATCCGGCTGAAGGAGAATGACATCGGCAACTACAGCTGTATATTGCGAAACGAAACGCACGCCATCAAACATGAAATCGAACTGCGGTTCCAGGGTAAGATATGGACAATACGATCCGCTATACCAGCCACAGCGCTGTCACAGAAAACATGCGAATGTTTGTATTAATGAATTTTCTGTTTTTTTTAGATCAATTGGACAACCCGATGCCTACCTTCCGGCCGAAGGATCTGACGGTGAGCGTGGGCGAAAGTGTACGATTCTACTGTGAGGCGTTCGTCGGCAACCTCTACCTGCCGGACGCTACCAACGAGATCGTGTGGAATCAAATGTTTGACGACCATCCGCACAACGTTAGCGATAGTATGCAGGTGAACGTGACTAGGTAAGTAAGGATGTGGTCTCTGGCACAACGTAATGATGAACCATGTTGATGTGTTGCTGGCAATAACTTTTAATTGCGGCGGCTAATTGCTAGAGAGAAAGAGAGATATTCATAGAGGGATAGAGAGGATTTCCTGAACTATTATTAGTTCTCGATTAGTGCTCTTTCGAGTGTTCACAATGTTCACCTTTAAGTACCATTAAAAGACCGCCTTTGAGACGGTTTAGATACCACGTACGCGATAATGCACTAACGGATCGTCGCAAAATACTAACTATTTCTCTTGTTTTTTTGCTTGTTTTCGTTACCCACACAGAGAGGAGGGACAAATCATCGGATCCTACCTATCGATACCGAACATCCAGACGCACCATTATGGGCGCTACCGGTGCCAGATAGTTTCGGGCAATTCGGCCCAAAAGCTAAACCTCAGCGTGCTGCTCTCGCCCGTCGAAGTGACGGCAATCACGGACACACAGCTCTCGATGCTGGTTTATGTAATGGCAACATTGTTGCTAGTGCTAGTCATCCTGTTTGCCTGGATCTGCCGGACAGTACATCAACGCACCAACAGCAAAAAGGATAACCGCTGTTCAGCCCAATTCATCGCGAACAGTGAGCACGAGAACGTGTAAACGTGTGCTTATAATAATGCATCTGCGTGTGTGCGTGTGTGTTTGTTTGTTTGTGCTGCCTAGTGGTGGCCACGATTAAAAAAAAACACCCCAGTTTAAAAAACCCCCGAACATTCATGTGGTTGTGGGTACAGCCGTCAGTGTTCTGATGAGTAGACGAAGGATCATGATCATGCTTTTTTGGAAAGTTGATTTCCATTCGTCTTTCTCTCTCTCCCCAAAAAGTCAAACCTAGCTTACATGTTCGTGCGACAGTTGTCGCTATAAGAAGCAGGTGCAACGGTTTTGTATAGTTAGTGTTTAATGTAGAAAGGAACGTGAGCTCCCAACCGAGGCGATGTGTGAAAATATTGTATGCAAAATGGGGGAGAGAAACATTCCATGTACGATTGTTCAAACAGGCGCCATACCAAAACTGGGACACGCACATACACACACCCACGCGCACACATACAATTTCGCTGTGGCATACAAACTGTTATCTACTGTACAACTGCTCTATAGTGTAGGTAAAGGTATCCTTTCCCCCCAACTGTTGTACCCTCCCCTCCCGAGCTTTGCGTGATGAAGTCTGGCTGGAAAATATCCTTCCGGGCACGTAAAAGCGATCCCCACACAAAACTGCATTTAAACAACAAAGGTATTATGAATGAGTTTTGCTAAAAGCAATCACTAGGATTAATGGGCGGTACTGTAGGGGAAGATAGAAACACCACCACACTGATCTCGATCTGCTTATTATCACTGTTGTTGGTGTGTAGAGACTAGCGTATAAAGCGTACAGCAGCAGCTACAGGATTATGAAGTAAGGGATCTTCACGCTACGAAATCACACATTGTATACGAGGCGCGGCGCTGTAACAAAGGAATGACACACTACACAAAAGCATCCCCACGAACGGTCCGAAGGAACCACTTTACAAAAAGAACAACAAAACTGGGGATACGTCAAACACCGATAAGGCTAACTATAGCAATAATCAAAAAGGTACTACTACTAACTGTTTTTTTGCATACTATTTTCTCCACCTTCTTTGATAGCCACACAGAATACACACAAGCATATTTACAATCCATTGGCATAACAGGGAAGGTACTGCTGTGTGTGTGCGCGCAATGGTGTACGTGTGCACAATTGCAAGCGGTGCGTTGTTTGTGTACATATACTATACATAATGAATATATCCTTCGAAAGGATATTAAGAGGAATATGCTACGAGAGACCCATGAAAGGAGAAGAGAGGTCCCCGGATATTCCATTGGGTGAGACTAGTGATTGTAATTGTAACGATTAAAGCAAACAAACAATACGTGGACATCGGTGTGTCCCATGCCGTTCGGGAGATGAGATAGAGCCAGAGCTTAATTTAGCCGTTGCGAGATGCGTACAGTGCTGTACACTCAACACGCGTGTGTGACACACGCCGATGGTGATCGCTTAATTTAATGACTATTATTTATTAACTCCTGCTGGTGAAGTATGTGGCGAAACAGAGAGAGCGAAAGAGAGAGAGAGAGAGAGCGAGAGAGAGAGAGAGAGAGAGAAAGAGAGAGAGAGAGAGAGGACGAAAACTACTATACAAATGTTGACAGCTACTTATAAAGGTAATATCGGTGAGTTTAGGATCAGTGAGGGTTGTAAGAATGAGAACGATCGTCAGCAGTGCGCGATAGAGCTTTCACGACTAAAGTTTTATGTTTTAGCAGTAGTAGGCAGTTTGTTTATTGTATTTGTTTCTGGAAATATAAATGTAAACATAAAAAAATCCCGCCTCCGACGAGCTGGTGGGAGCGGCGCATAAACGCTCAGTTTTTATTTTGCACTGACGGCAACTGATTTACTAATGTACAGCAAACTAAATCAGACAATTTTAATTTAAATGATCTCGGTTTAGGTAAACGAACAGGAGCGCGCAACGCAGTTGGTTAGGCTTATTTTTCTAAGATGCTTTACGGTAGATTTCAACTTTATCCCCTCCGTTGTTGTTTTTGTAGAACTTACTTACTAATGGCGGTTAATGCAGAATGAGGCTGATGCAGTAGCCGGATAGAATGCATTCGTTTGCAAGTGATAACCCACAAAACCAACACCTGCGGGTCTATGCGCGAAAAAATGCAACCCCGCCCCAATGGTCTCGTGTTTGTATGAGATGAAATCGAATTTAATGAACCCTTTCCTACCGTAAGCGTCCAAACATCCAAGGCGGATCATTCTGTGAAGACTAATAAACACATACCCACACAATTATACAGTATATAGTGAATACAAAGGGAATGTTATATGAAGCAAAAATCATTAGCTCCTCTAAAATACAGGCAAACTGTGCGGAGCTGTTGTTGCTCTGCTTTACTCTGCATGGTATCTCTTGCAAAGGGTTTTATTTTTACCCGAAACGATTGAAGTTAAATCCTCCTCACGGTGTGATTTATCAGCGCGTTGGATGCTGATTTCAACACTGCAGTTGCAAATATTTGTCGTACTCGGTATTCTTGATAGCGAATATAATCGACAAAAAATCGGATTTATTAAAGAAGAATAAACTGTCTAACATTATCATACCTCGGGCCGTGTTTATATTAACAAAAGTGGATTGCAGGCGTTTGAGAAGGCGAGTAATGGAAAGAATATAATATAGGCAGCCCCCGAGATACGCTGTTATAGCGGACAGCTATAACCCGGAAAAAATCCGCGCATCTCGAATTTCCGCGTAAGTCGAATCCTGGTGCAATTTCCTTTATGCTTCAAAGTCACAGAGTCGACTTCCTTCTGTGCACGTAATTTATTCCGCGAATCAGGTGATTTTTAGAAAGAATATATTAAAATAAGCTAAAAACAAATGTTTTATATGACACAGAATAGTATTCTCAAATAATTTTTCACATGTTTGCTTAGATTTTGTGCTATAAACTAGCTCTGCTGTCAAATTTCCAAAAACCGCGCATCTCGGGGACTGCCTGTACGTGATGAAATTCTTGACACTTCGATCGGACGGAAATTTTATCCCGAAAATCGGAAAAGTAACAGGAGCGAAGGACACGCGTAGAGGTAACATTTTATTAATTTGCACTATGGGCTATGGGCGCTAAAATTGGCACCAAAATATGGTTGCACTATGGGCTATGGGCACTAAAATATCGTCAAAAGTGTTTAAATTCACACCGAGGGGTAGGAATGTGACGTTTTCGAACGTTTGCTTCGAAATACCCAAATGTTCGAACATGTTTGACGCGGGTTTGACAGCGAAAGAAAGCAAAAAATAATAACAAAACATAAATATTAACAACATTAATCATTTACCTCTTTGCTTACTTTTATCATCGGAAGTAAAGCGATTAAAGTGCTGCAACTGTAAAAAAGCATGTTTTAAACGTGAATTAATTAACCAGCCGTGGACGTAATAAGCTTACAAAGCATTCACAGCGCATTATCTACCAGCTGTGTATTGGTACCAGCAGCTGTTTCGTTTCCCCAGTCTCCCTTCACAAACGGGAGAAAACAGGCAATGTAGTTCAGAAGCTCCGTACCTCATTCATGTAACGGAAACAATCTCGTCCTTCCTAAAGTAAAGAAACACACGGCTGTGAAATGTTTTGCTGTCTGAAGAGTTGCCTCAACGGTGTGCTGCCGGCACAGTCCGTACACATCACGAAAACTGCTAACCCAGTGCAACTGGACTCGTCACATATGGGTGAGTGTTTAACAGCAACGATTTTCCGGATGAACTCTTTCACCGATGCTTTCTCCCAACGCACAGGTCATGAAGTGGTTATAATAAAAAACGGATTGCGAGCCTGCGGAACTGGCGGTGTACTAGCGAATGCACCGCTCGTCCAGTCCAAATCATACTTCGAGGTGAAGCTACAGCAATCGGGCCACTGGTCAATCGGTCTCGCTACCCAGCAGACGGACCTGAATCAATCGGTCGGTGGAAAGGACCGGGAATCGTGGTGTCTCAACTCGAACCATCTAGTGCTGCACGGTGGCGATGTTATCTACCGCCTGGATGCCAGCAAGAGCGCTGGTGTACCGAACGGGGGACAAAACTCACCCGGTCACAGCGTCACCTCCGGCGGCACGGTACCAGTCGATCTAGCACCCGTTTCAGCACCAGCATTTCCTGCACCCGGCAGTGCCTCCGGTCCAGATAGTGGGTTACCACAGGAAGGGGACACGATAGGCGTCGCGTACGACCATGTCGAGCTAAATTTCTACCTGAACGGGAAGAACCTGAACGTGCCGGTGCTGAACGTGCGTGGAACCGTCCATCCCTGTCTGTTCGTCGACGACGGTGCAATCCTTGACATTGTGCTGGACAATTTTGCGTATGGTCCGCCGCCCGGGTTCGAGCGCATCCTGGTCGAACAGTCGTTGCTTTGATTTCTCACATCTACGTGCTGTTGCTTTTGTTAAGTTTAAGCCGCTCTCGTTGAAATCAAATGATTATTGTGACTAATCTCTACTAAACACTCTCCGCACGCCACCGCTCCGCTCGCTTTTATATCTCTATCTATCTCTTAATCTATCGTTATAAATTGTCTTACTTCCCGTCCCAATTTGCTTTTGTGGGTTACATCGGATACAATATCGTTATTAGAGCATGTATGGTAATGAACCAAGAGCCAAGGGAATCGTTTGGATCACAAAAGTAGTCACACTGGACCATGTGTCTCCCATACGCAGACCAAACTCTACAGCTGAAGAATGAAGGTATACAGCGAGACAAGTGAACGAGAGAAGAAGCAAACTGATTGACTCCATACAACAAAACGGCATAAACTAATCCATCGTCTTTCACACACAGACTCAGCGGACAGGGACTAATAGAAGGTATAATCTTATTAACTATCTTCAATTCTTCTGTGTTTCTATCTTCATTATATTAAAATCGAACAATGTTATGATCACGTTACATTGCTTTCCAATACTTTATCTCTTCCCAACCTAAGCGTATCATTTATTAATGTGCGAGGTTTTCCTACCCTTGTTTCTCATAACAAACCATAAAACGCTTTGTACTGATCTAGGTATTTACGCAAAACGATTGTATAATATTGAACCAATTGATAAAATCGGAAAAGAAAATATACATGAAGATATTTATTGATCGTATAGTATAGTATGTATAGTGTTGATGAGAGGAGAGCATCGAGAGCAATTTTGCTCTAAAACCGCCGAAAGGTATGCAAAAACTTAACAAATACGTACGTAAAAGCGTTTAGAAGAAAGCGTCGCCACCAGCAGATGCTGATCGCGCCTCATAATTGCAGGTGGTTATGTACTGAGTATATAGTTTGCAGGAATATAGCGACGAGCTGAGCTGTGCCGGTGCCCGAAGGACGTGGACACCGCTCTGCATACGACGATACGGATAAAGAGCAGTGCAATAGATGTTAATATCACATATCACATATCAATCAGCAGATTGACTCGCGGTACTGTTTGCCTCCCACATTCCCACATGGTTATTCTTCTTCTTGATGACAATCTTTGTGGGGGGACAACAGAGAGCAATTAATCACAGTAAGTGTTTAGTGTCCAGCTTACAAGAGCTAGAGGAGCACACGGTCATTTCAGTCGTCATTGCATATTATTTTGAAGCGCTTTTCCTTTCGTCGAAGTCTCTCCGCGCATGCGATCGGAGCCACCAAAAAGCGACCGATTTTGTGATTTCTGACACCAAGAGAGCATCCACGAAAGGAGATAACATCAATCTGATCCGCACAAGGATCAGCCATGTTTGTACATCCGCACGCTTGCTCACGATATCAGTCACTGTGATGCTATTGATCAATTAGAGATCTTCTACGATTGGCTATTAGTTACACATACTATCAAACAAGGGCCCTCTCGGGAGAGCGATCGATAGAGTAAATAGCTCAGCTACTGTGGGGAGAATCCTGCGTCTCGTTTCATCCATCCAGTTCCTACAGTGCGTCTCATAACTGTACAGAAGTTCAGTTTTTTAATTATTAGCAGTAGGAAATGTGCAGTGCCACTATTTCCGAAGACATTATGTATTGTTTATTGTTCGGTTATTTTCCAACAATCATATCTCTTGTCGTCATAGGTTTAGAAGGATGCCATACATCAATATTTTCCATCAATATTCCACATAGTTATTTCCATAAAAATAAACTTGTGCATAATTATGGTACGCGCTGTACTGATTGCACGAACGGAAAGAGATGAAAGATCAGTTGACGGATCAAGCGCTATGATCACTAGACGGAAGGGTAAAGCTGTATGAAATGATACCACGTGGTACGAAAATTTGTGCTATCTCTTCGTTGATCATGCTCTCTTGGTGTCAGAAACCATTCCATCGTTTCTGAAGCGTTTTCGACGGACGGAACGGCGCAAAATACGAAAGAGATGCAGGATCCGTTTTGCCTTTTCCCCCTTCACTCTAATGCGTTTGATAGGAATGTGAAAGGAATGTTCTTTCATAAACCTTAATTCTCACATTCCGGCCACCAAAGAAATTGAATTTATGGGTATATATGGGTATGTGCCTTGCCTTGTTATCACTGATAACTAACTATGAAAGTCAATAAACGAAAACATGGTTTGTTGCTGCATGCTATTCAGTGCCAGTGCCAATCTTCCTATCCAAATTGCTGAGCACATTTGGATTGGGTAACATTACCAACCGGTACGACGTGGTTACCGGATGCTGTGCGTAGCGTCACTACGCGAACTGTTCCGTCCTTGCCAGGATGAACAGAAATAATACGCCCCATTGCCCACAAGGAAGGATGCATGTTGTCTTCTTTGACGATCACCAGTTGGTTTTCTTTTAGGGATACTGATCGACCATTGCAATACTTGGCTCGCGCTTGCAATTGCTGTAAGCATTTTGCTGTAAGCAAGTGAACCGTGACTCCTTTCATGCTTTCAGCCCGAAAGTAGCAGCAAGCACCATACGACACTTGTGATGCATCTGCGAAAATGTGTATCTGCAAATTTGTAGCCGAGTTCGCTATCCCAGTCCCATGCCTTTCCATCCTTCTTAAACGACCATAGTTGCTGCATGAATAGTTTAGCGACGATTATCGTTGGACCCAGCAAGCCGTGAGGGTCGAAAGCCATGGCTATATATGACAAAACTATCCGCTTTATCAATCCGCTTGGTATCACAAGTTACAAAATTGGCCGATTCCGGGGCATTTTGTCCCAACTTCAAATTTCGCCAGGGGCCTTTTGTGGTACCCTTCGGGGCCCCCTCTACCATAGGAGACTGGGCCTATGTATACGACTACTACACACATTTCTTGGGGCCCCCAACACGGCGAGGTCCTAGGCGACCGCCTACTCCGCCTACCGTTTGATGCGCCGCTGCATACAGTGGAGGATCAATCCCCTTGGAGACCCAGGGCGGAAATATAGTTGGGGCCTCTAATTTTTAAAACGATGCAGGAGGGAAGGGGGACATTGAGGGGACTTGAAATGAGACAAGGCGAAAAGCGCAGTAAGAAGGGGCCTATTGCCGTTTGATCCGCCGCTGGGCTGCCCCTAATCAGTCATACGTACGAACGCATGTCTGTTCGCGATGAACTGCGCCTTTGCCTCCTTTCACGTAAACCAGGTATTGACCAGTTCCGGAACAACACACCGACTGCAGGTGAGATGGGTCGTGTGTGTTTGTGACGATATCACCGGTAGCACGGAATATACACGGGAGATTGTGCTGCAACATCGTGCTACAGGATCCTTAAGGACAGTGTATGAGACCAACCAGATGATGTGTCCACTACAGTACCCGATCCTGTTTCCACGGGGTGAAGCCGGTTGTACTCATGGTATGTTTAAGATACGTCGTCGAGGAAGACAGCCGAAACAATCGAGCACGGGGACAAACACAGATAGTGGTGCCGTCATCAATGAGGATGATCCCCAGATGGAGCCGAATGCAGAGAAAAAATCATTCAATCAAAATACTCCACGTGAGTATGCCGCGTATATATTGCATATCCTGGCGGGAGATCGCTCATTCTCTGATGCATTGTAAGGGGTAATCACCTGTCATGCATTTTGCAATACAGAATGAGCGAGTTACTAAGTTGTGAATTTCGATTTTTTTGTTTATTTATTATTTAGTGGATTGTTTAACATTGTCTATCCCATTAAACAAACAACGCAAATTTTATGTAATAATAATAATTTGTGTTATGCACAGTCGGTTAGATTTGCATAGCTTTTAGCATTTGAATACTAAAATGCTAGGTCAAGTTTTTGTGTTGAAAGACTACCTCCATGATCATTCGCTCACGTCGATGTATTAGGCGATGAACAAACGGATAACGGTTGATTTCTGTGGTGAGCTTCTAATTACTGAACTTTTTCAACAACTGATCATGTTTTATAGCATTCTTTGATCCATTAGGTGCAGGGCCACGAGAGTTGACAAAATGCTGACTAATTTGACCAATAACCAAATCAGCTAGTCAACTGTGAAAACCACTATACCACAGCCGCGCACACAATTGTTTTCAGATTTTCGATACCAGGAGAGCATGTTTTTCAAGAGGTGGAATAAATTTGCGCTGCAGGTGAAATAACCTGCAGCGTGGAATAAATTTGCCCATCAATATTGCATTGCGTACTATCAAACCCGTGAGAGTGTTCACTAGTTTAAGAAAAATGGATGAAACGGAGAGCATCCTTCATTTCGCTCAAACTTTCCATGGGCTGGTACGAAATTCCATACAAAACCCGCTGTTTTCAGATTCCCCCGATACCAGGAAAGCTTCAACGGAAGAGGTAGCACCTTGTACAGTAATTTTGCTCGAAAACCGCCTAAAGGTATGCAATGTTTAAACACTAACTTTCCCGTTGGTCGTGAAAAATTTCTTCAAAAACCGCCGAAAGGTATGCAATATTTAAACACTATTTTTCCCGTTGGTCGTGAAAAATTTCTTCGAAAACCGCCGAAAGGTATGCAATTTTTAAACACTAACTTTCCCGTTGGTGGAGCAAAATTTCTTCGAAAACTACCAGTTTTTGAATGTGTAATACCAGGAGAGCATCCACGGAAGAGGTAGCTCCTGGTACTACGCCGTAAGGTATGCAATGTTTATACACTATCTTTGCAATCAATTTTCCGCCGTAAGGTATGCAATGTTTATACAATAACTTTTCATACAAACCAGCTGTTTTCAGATTTCCAATACCAGGAGAGCATGTTTTTCAAGAGGTAACACCTGGTACCAGCAGAGCAAGATGGCGCCCAACAATTCATGAAAAGTTTCATGAATGAAATATTTCATGAAATATTTCATAAAAATTTCATGAAAATTTCATGAAATATTTCATGAAATATTTCATGAATGAAATATTTCATGAATGAAATATTTCATGAATGAAATTTTTATGAATGAAAATTTTATGAATGAAAATTTCATGAATGAAATTTTTATGAATGAAAATTTTATGAATGAAATTTTTATGAATGAAACTTTTATGAATGAAATTTTATGAATGAAATTTTTATGAATGAAATTTTCATGAATGAATTTTTAATGAATGAAATTTTTATGAATAAAATTTTTATGAATGAAATTTTTATGAATGAAACTTTCCTGAATGAAAATTGTATGAATGAAATATTTCATGAATGAAATTTTCATGAATGAAATTTTGATGAATAAAACTTTTATGAATGAAATTTTTATGAATGAAAATTTAATGAATGAAATTTTAATGAATGAAATTTTTATGAATGAAATTTTGATGAATAAAATTTTTATGAATGAAATTTTTATGAATGAAAATTTAATGAATGAAATTTTAATGAATGAAATTTTTATGAATGAAATTTTTATGAATGAAATTTTTATGAATGAAATTTTTATGAATGAAAATTTTTTTGAATGAAATTTTTATGAATGAAAATTGTATGAATGAAATTTTTTTCATTCATAAAAATTTCATTCATGAAATATTTCATTCATGAAAATTTCATTCATGAAATATTTCATTCATACAATTTTCATTCATGAAAGTTTCATTCATAAAAATTTCATTCATAAAAATTTCATTCACAAAAATTTCATTCATTAAAATTTCATTCATTTAAATTTCATTCATAAAAATTTAATTCATACAATTTTCATTCATGAAAGTTTCATTCATAAAAATTTCATTCATAAATATTTCATTCATAAAAATTTCATTCATAAAAATTTCATTCATTAAAATTTCATTCATTTAAATTTCATTCATAAAAATTTCATTCATGCAATTTTCATTCATGAAAGTTTCATTCATAAAAATTTCATTCATAAAAATTTCATTCATAAAAATTTCATTCATAAAAATTTCATTCATTAAAATTTCATTCATAAAAAATTCATGCATAAAAATTTCATTCATAAAAATTTCATTCATTAAATTTTCATTCATAAAAATTTCATTCATAAAAATTTCATTCATGAAATTTTCATTCATAAAAATTTCATTCATAAAAATTTCATTCATATAATTTTCATTCAGGAAAGTTTCATTCATAAAAATTTCATTCATAAAAATTTTATTCATAAAAATTTCATTCATAAAAATTTCATTCATGAAATATTTCATTCATGAAATATTTCATTCATAAAAATTCATTCATAAAAATTTCATTCATAAAATTTTCATTCATAAAAATTTCATTCATGAAATTTTCATTCATAAAATTTTCATTCATAAAAATTTCATTCATGAAATATTTCATTCATGAAATATTTCATTCATGAAATATTTCATTCATGAAATATTTCATGAAATATTTCATTCATGAAATATTTCATGAAATATTTCATGAAATTTTCATGAAATTTTTATGAAATATTTCATGAAATATTTCATTCATGAAACTTTTCATGAATTGTTGGGCGCCATCTTGCTCTGCTGGTACCAGGTGTTACCTCTTGAAAAACATGCTCTCCTGGTATTGGAAATCTGAAAACAGCTGGTTTGTATGAAAAGTTATTGTATAAACATTGCATACCTTACGGCGGAAAATTGATTGCAAAGATAGTGTATAAACATTGCATACCTTACGGCGTAGTACCAGGAGCTACCTCTTCCGTGGATGCTCTCCTGGTATTACACATTCAAAAACTGGTAGTTTTCGAAGAAATTTTGCTCCACCAACGGGAAAGTTAGTGTTTAAAAATTGCATACCTTTCGGCGGTTTTCGAAGAAATTTTTCACGACCAACGGGAAAAATAGTGTTTAAATATTGCATACCTTTCGGCGGTTTTTGAAGAAATTTTTCACGACCAACGGGAAAGTTAGTGTTTAAACATTGCATACCTTTAGGCGGTTTTCGAGCAAAATTACTGTACAAGGTGCTACCTCTTCCGTTGAAGCTTTCCTGGTATCGGGGGAATCTGAAAACAGCGGGTTTTGTATGGAATTTCGTACCAGCCCATGGAAAGTTTGAGCGAAATGAAGGATGCTCTCCGTTTCATCCATTTTTCTTAAACTAGTGAACACTCTCACGGGTTTGATAGTACGCAATGCAATATTGATGGGCAAATTTATTCCACGCTGCAGGTTATTTCACCTGCAGCGCAAATTTATTCCACCTCTTGAAAAACATGCTCTCCTGGTATCGAAAATCTGAAAACAATTGTGTGCGCGGCTGTGGTATAGTGGTTTTCACAGTTGACTAGCTGATTTGGTTATTGGTCAAATTAGTCAGCATTTTGTCAACTCTCGTGGCCCTGCACATATTAATGTGAATTTCGATCGTTCGCTTGATTTTCGCGTATCAAGTTTGATGCTCCAAGTGGAGATCAGTTGTCCGTGCGTCAAGGTCGATCTCTTCGGTCATTGTGAAGACACTTGCGATCATTTCGTCACATTTACACTTGCTCATTTACATTAATATGAAACACACTAAGTGCTCCTCAGGCACAATTTGATACTCAGTAGCAAATTATAAGGATACAGCACCACAAAGCACTCACTATTTTTTCTCAAACAAACTGAGTTTTCAATGCAAAAAAACGAGATCGCTTTCAGCACGCACGGCAATGTTTTAGCAAGACTACTATGATAGGTGCTTCGTTGAATACAACGTTTTTATATCAATGCATACTTAATTTTTTCAAGTATCTTTTTTCGTGTTCATTTTTAATTTAGATCAACGATTTCGCGGTGATGATCTTCAACCGTATGGATTTAGAATTGGAAATTTTAGAACAATTTCAGTCTAACAACGATGCAAATGTTACCGAGATTACAACAATGTAGTTTGAACAGTATTCTACACGGGGATATGATGAAGTGTTTGGACAGTTTGGGATGGGTGGACATAAGCTGGACCTACAATCCAGCTTCGAATAAGTAATATTCAAGAAAAACAGAAATAGTATTCCAAGAACAATGAGGTTGTAATATCAAACGGAAAGTTTAAGAAATAGAATACATGAATAGGTTGAAGTAAAAGGGCATATAAGGGTTCACGGGGCGGCCAGATGGTGTATTGGTAGCGCAGTCGGTCTGTACAAGACAGGACCACGGAAAAATTTCATTTGGACCACCAAACCTCCGTACGCAGCACTGACTATCCTACGGGTAAATAAAGTACAAATAAAAATAGAAATGGTAGGCATAAACATCCTGAAGATGTCGTGCCGATAAAGAAGAAGGAGTTTGAATACATTGCATACTTCTCTTGTGTAGCCGTGTAACCGGGCCGATATACCTAATCAAATAGAAACAAATGTTTTATATAACCAAGGATATATAAAATTCAAAGATACCAAGGATATTTTCGATCAATTTTCTACCTTTTTAATTAGACTTTGTGCTATAAATTAACTCTGCTGTAAAATTTCCAAAAATCGCACAATCTGCACAAGTTGTTTGGGGCCCCCAACACGACGAGGCCCCAGGCGACCGCCTACCCTTTGATCCGCCGCTGGCTGCATAATATATAATTTGTTTAGTTATTAAAATGTTTTAACCATCTAACTATCGGATCCTTGAGCGTAATATGTGTACAGAAACTTGTCCAGTTTAATGCACTTCGCAATACAAATGTGAAACGTTATGAACTACAACCGTAATAATTCCTCAAAACATTATGAACTATAATGAAATAAATGTATAAAATAACTATGACTTCCGACAGCAATAATAGCTGTTTCGCTTTGAAAACGCTTCTATTTAAGCTCCATTTGTCCAACTTTTGATTCCATGTGTCCGTTTTTCTCACATCCTTTGGCTCTTGGAACAGGGCTCCAAGATCCATTTAGCGTACGAAACGCATAGAGCATGGCGCTTCGCTAGGAAGCATTTGTTTGTGCGCGCTAAATTATGCAGTGCGGGGTTGGCTGCTCTTGCCGAAACCATCAACCACCTAAAGCACAGCCCGCAACACCTTGTCCTCCCCGTGTGGTGTGTCACTTGTCATGGGAGGAGCCACACTTCTGGCCCATTGAGCGGACGATCCCGATGGTCGCTCCTTCTGCCATGTTTGGCAGAGCAATCGGTGCCCTTTTGTACGTACCCCTGACGTCTGACCGCTTGATATGCGCGCCTATGTGTGTGCAAGTATTATCCTTTTCCACTAGCGTTCCTGCTCGGGACCTGCCTGACCGACAAAACAACTTCGATTCGGGCAGAAAGTCACCGTCGACATATTGATGGCGAATCGTCCCACCGTGCCCTCCCCCCCCCCCCCCCCCCCCCTCCCCACAGTATCCTTTATGGCATACGAAGGCAAAGAGCGGAATGGGTTCGAGCAAAATGTCATGCGCGGTGCAGTTATCGGTTGGTTCGAAACCACACCTACTTTTAAAAATGGCACCGCACCACTGCACTGCCAGGATGTACCGCGGGTGCGTTCCCGGCAGGGGACGGAGATTCGATCACACCGACCAGGATCGTCTGGTCGGAGGTCAAACCCCAAAAACTCAGTCGACAAGCCGTACAACATGCGCTCGAGCATCAATCGCACGCGGAACGTCAATCGGAACGGCACACTTCCAGGCCAGGACATTCCGGGACGTAGTGTAACATTGCGGGTGTATGTGCGTTGTGTGGTTGTGGTGTGATTGTTTAGTGTAGTTAGAAAAAGGATATACTGCTTGGCTGGCCATTGATCAATAGGGCAAGAATTATACTTACGACATCGCTGGAGATCCTCAGCAGGACATTCCGTGTATTTGGCGCCGTAATCTTTTCTTTTCTACAGCCCGTACACCGTTTGGTAAGTGGTATAAGTGAAATTAGTCAATTTCTCAGGGGTTTCAATCGTTCCGATAATGGTTCCATTGCATTTCTGCATTTCTGAAAAAAGCATGAAAATATGTTAAATTTTAGACACAATTACTAATGTTCATTTATAACTGTACGTTATTCTCTTAAATATGCTTAAATAGTCCCATGCTCCATAATATTTCAGTTTTAGTTATAGTGTCCACTGTTTTTACATACAATAATGCTACTTTTAAAAGTTCGTCTAAAGATGTGTAATCCATCCGTTAACAGAAATTCGGTTAATATTAAAATAAGGGAGACATTTTGGCATTTATGATAAAACCGTTAACTCTAATGTAAGTTGAAGCGTAGATGAAGCTCATGCAAAACAATTCGATCAGTACCAGAAGTTAATTACCCAAACAGAGCGTGCTGTTCATGTGCTGTGGAGCAGTTCAATAAGAATAATTTTGATATCAAACAACACCATTATTCATTATTCATGTTGCTTTGATAGGCTCTAGATTTAGCCCACTGGACCATCCTGTGTTGCTTTGAGCAGCTGTGTCGTTTCTCCATGATTTGGTAAAATGCAAATTTTTCATTTCGCCAACATCACCACACAACAATGAAGAGCCACCGAAAGTGTAACGGCACCGTCGTATGAACGGATGTGTTGACATCGATTATTATGGGACGCGAGGTATCAATAGTCAATAAATGATTAATCAATATCTTTAAGCCCCTAATAATTGTATCGCCACAAGCGCTGACTCATGCTGGAGGTTTTCTGATTCCGGAAAGGATGCAAAACAACATTGGTGGGTTTTATCAGGAAGGATTATCGTGGGTTATTTACTTGGTGGCTGTATAATATATTTTCCAACATGTTTAATAATGTGGTTTATCATTACTTTTTATGTTGCTTAAACGAAAAATAAGCACCTTGTTTTTTCAAAAATTTGATCGACTGTGGCAGTTTTGTTGACCTTTCTGTTTGGAACCGGTCCCCGTTGGCAGGGCAGGTCTGTTCCTTCTCTGAAACTTTCTTCTATAGCGTATGTGGTATCTACATCTCATTTTACATTCTACTTGTTCTCTGAGTCTTAGTAACAATTTGCAAAAACCGTGCAAAGAAAGGATATTCATGTTTAATTTTTTATAAGATCTGTTAATGTTGATGATGAATACAATTGTTGTGTAGCAACATTTAGTACCAGAACAATGAATTAAAATGCTTTTATGTATAATTAATCGTTCGGATTAATGATCGTTGCTTCAGTGTTTAGAATAATAGATCCGTCAGATCGCCACAGTTCTTGACGTATTTAATTTCATATTTAAAACTCCAGAGAAATTTACCTATACAGGCGCGTGTCTCACTCTCATGCAGTGATTTAGTAATTTCTTTTTTCACATTTGATTTTTTAACTTAAGTATCACCACTTGAATAACGATTGGAGATTTCTGAAGTACTCTCCTGATATAAAACAATTCTCAAATATTGCTGCTTTTGCTATGGTTAGTACTTGTACTAGTACTACTTCTACTATTACTACTACTGGATCTGTCTTATAATATACTACAATTTGTAATAATGCTTGGTTTGTGATTAGTAGTAGGTTATCGGAACTGTAACAACACATTGAACACAATAAGGCTTGTGACTACATTCACTACATTCACAAAGACTGCACTGTACTATAATATTACATTCACAACATTCAATGCTGTGCGCAAAGACAGTGCAAAGACACCCCCTTTTCATACGCGTAACTAAATCCTTCTATTCTCCACGTCAGAAAAATTGGTAATAACCTGTCGTTGTACTAGCCTGAATTCAACTTAAATGTAGTATCTGGCAATTCAACACAACTAATATTGATAAATCAATCACAACGAACGATATAATTTGGATCTTAATTGGCGTGATTTGGTTCTCTTTTACTTGGGCTGGGGCCAAACAACAAAAATCTAAAATCTGTATCATATCCGTAAACTGCTCTAACTACTTCAAAAATGTAAAATAAAACATGTTTGGTGGAAAACTGTGGTAGAAACAGTATTTTTTTGTCGAACAAAATGATAAGTGTCCTAAATATTCAGTGGAGGATCAATTTCCTTGGAGGCCCAGGGCGGAATTGTTAAAGGGGGCCCATGATTTTGCAACGGCATAATCGGTGTAAGGGAGATGTACTTCAAACATGATTTAACAACACCAGCAAAGTCTCGGAAAGAAAACTCCCTTGCGTACATCTTAGAGTTCTGTTGCGTAGCCCTGTAAACGGGGCTAGTAAGCTAGTCTCGTTATAAAGGTTTGTATGCCATACAACGCCACTATGTATGAACCATAACGCCACTACTTGGATCACATTTTCTACGATTTACGTACATTTACGATTCCTGATTACTCCAACGCCTTCTACGATTTTTCGCCCAAGGTACAGTTTTCAATCGGTTTACTTTACGGTAACAATCAGAGAAATTTCTTAGAAACCTGTATCGCTCATGTTGATGTTTTAGGCGATGAACAACACAATTGTTTTCAGATTTGCGAAACCAGGAAAGCATGTTTTCAAGAGGTGACACCTGCAGTGTGGAATAAATTTGCCCATCACTATTGCATTGCATACTATCAAACCCGTGAGAGCGAACGCTAGTGTAAGGAAGATTGATGAAACGGAAAGCTTCCTTCATCTCGCTCAAACTTCCCGTCGGCTGGTACGAAATTCCATACAAACCAGCTATTTTCAGATTGCCGACACCAGGAGAGCATCCACGGAAGAGGTAGCACCTTGTACAGCAATTTTGGTCGAAAACCGCCGAAATTTATTCAATTTTTAAACACTAACTTTCCCGTTTTTCGTGAAAAATTTCTTCGAAAACTACCAGTTTTCGAATGTATAATACCAGGAGAGCATCCACGGAAGAGGTAGCACTTGGTACAGGAATTTTGGTCGAAAATCGCCGAAAGGTATGCAATGTTTATACACTAACTTTCCCGTTGGTCGTGAAAAATTTCTTCAAAAACTACCAGTTTCCGAATTTAAAGTACCAGGAGAGCATGCACGGAAGAGGTAGCTCCTGGTACTGCGCCGTAAGGTATGCAATGTTTATACACTAACCTTGCAACCAACTTGCAATGCAAGTTTGGTGCATGCAAGAAACTTGCAGCAAGATGGCGCCCAACATCGTACTTGCATGCAAGCTTGTATGCAAACTTGCATGCAAGTTTTTGCAAGCAATTTCTTGCATGAAAACTTGCATGCAAGTTTGCATGCAAGAAATTGCATACAAGTTTGCATGCAAGTTCTTGTATGCAAGTTCTTGCATGCAAACTTGCATGCAAACTTGTATGCAGGAACTTGCATGCAAGAACTTGCATGCAAACTTGCATGCAAGTTTTCATGCAAGAAATTGCTTGCAAAAACTTGCATGCAAGTTTGCATACAAGCTTGCATGCAAGTTTGTTGCATGCAAGTACGATGTTGGGCGCCATCTTGCTGCAAGTTTCTTGCATGCACCAAACTTGCATTGCAAGTTGGTTGCAAGGTTAGTGTATAAACATTGCATACCTTACGGCGCATTGCATTGCAAGTTGGTTGCAAAGTTAGTGTATAAACATTGCATACCTTACGGCGCAGTACCAGGAGCTACCTCTTCCGTGCATGCTCTCCTGGTACTTTAAATTCGGAAACTGGTAGTTTTCGAAGAAATTTTTCACGACCAACGGGAAAGTTAGTGTTTAAACATTGCATACCTTTCGGTGGTTTTCGAGCAAAATTGCTGTACAAGGTGCTACCTCTTCCGTGGATGCTCTCCTGGTACTATACATTTGAAAACTGGTAGTTTTCGAAGAAATTTTTCACGAAAAGCGGGAAAGTTAGTGTTTAAAAATTGAATAAATTTCGGCAGTTTTCGACCAACATTGCTATACAAGGTGCTACCTCTTCCGTGGATGCTATCCTGGTACTATACATTCGGAAATCCTGGTGCAATTTCGTTTATACTTTAAAGTCACAAAGTCGATATTCTTCTCTGCATTTATTATCACATAGAAACAATTGTTTTCTTTAATCGAGGAAGATTTTTTGATCAATTTTTTACTTTTTAAATATTTTTTTTGCTATAAATTAACTCTGCTGTAAAGTTTTAAAAAATCGCACAATCGGCACAAATTTTTTGGGGCCCCCAACACAGCGAGGCCCTAGGCGACCGCCTACTCCGCCTACGGTTTGATCCGCCGCTGTAAATATTATTTGCACTTCAAAACATTGCATCTACTAAACAATCTGAGTTGAAAGGCAAACTCTCGTTTGTAAGGAATCTCTAACGGATGATTTGAATAAAAAAAATGCGAAGACAATTGGTGCATTCGTCATTTAGTTACGCGTATTAAAAAAGAGTGTGCTTATTCATATTTTCAAAAGTATACTTCGAACTGATCCGTTCAAATCAAACGGTGCTGAGTTTCAGCTTATTAGTAACGACTTAAATGTCTACAAAACATAATACCTAACATCGAACTATTTCAATCATACATATAAGTTTTTCAAATGAAATTGCCCTTGTAATCAGTTTATCAATTACTCCATTTAAACTTCGATTTCACCTCAAACCGCAACATGTTTTTTCTTTGGAAAAAATATCAATTTTCATATACTTTTTCTCATATCCTTTATCAAAAAAAAAAAAAAACAATAAAAAAACACCTTATTACACCCCTCTTCTTCCTTCAAATCTGTACCTCTTCTTGGCTTGTCCCCTTTGAAGTACACCCTACCCGATATTACGGCCACCACCACGTTTTCCCCGGGGGTAAAGTGAAAAGTCAAACCGTTTACCGCATAATTTGCCGCACGCGTCATATTGTTTTCCCGGCGGGTCGAATCCCGCGCACTGAAGCGGGTTGGGTAATTATAATTGTAACCGTGTCTCGTGTTTCCGGCACACCTGTCCCCAATGATAGCGGTTAGCCCGAGCCGAGTATGCAATGATGGGAAATTAATATCTTTCCAGACCCAGCAACAACACTGATCAATAATTCAGATCGCAAGAAGTTCCGAGTTCCGAAACCAATGCCCAGAAAGGAAAGGATATAGGGAATTATGACTTTTGCGGCAACTAAGCCACACAAAAAAGAACCCTTTTCAAGTAACTTTTTTCTTTAATAAAAATGCCCTTTTGCACTCTTGCGTTCTGTTCTTCATCAACCCTTGTTCCATCGCTAACAACGGGAAAGTACATTTTAAACATTCTGTAAAAAAATTCTCATCGATCATTGTCTTGCCTAGGCGCTTGAAACAGCGACAAACTTTGGTTTTTACATTTCTTCACACATTTCCCGTGTGGATGCTCGTGTTCCACACTACACACATGTGTTGCTACTCCAAACTTCCGGACTTTTTCCCAAATTCTCATGAGTCACGTGCGGCTGCCGACGATTTCCAGACGCTTCATTATTATTGCATTTGTAGTGATTTGCTGCTTCCCTTCTGTTGCTTCTAACGAAAATTCAGAGTGTCCTTTTTCCTCTTGCTCTTGGTTGTTCCGAATCGAACGCGTATACCTTATTCAATGTTGCGGCAATCTTTGTCGTATTTTTTTCATTGAAACTCGTCCAATCTATACGAGGGGAGAAGAAGTAGAGAAGGTTGAGCGTTATGTTTTGTGACTACTGGCACTGTTAATGACAGTCCCTCGGTATGAGATCCCTTTTGGAAGTGGTTATAATGTGTCCTTTTTTCTTCTCCTCGTTGGTCAAAGGGTAATAACATACACGTGTGTGTGTGTGTGTGTGTGTGTGTGTGTGTGTGTGTGTGTGTGTGTGTGTGTGTGTGTGTGTGTATACGGTTACTTGCTGCTCTTCACAGAGTACTTATTCAAAGTTTTCTACACTGGCGTGACGTTTAACAGATGTCATTTGATTGGGTTACAGTTTACGCGTTTCTCCGAGGGTTTATTATGTTACGGTTTAGTTTGTATCAAAACAATTGGTTCTAAGGTTAAATGGAGCACGCGTGCCATTAACCGAATGCTAATGTGATGGTATTTTGTGATTCGATATCTTCATCAACGGCACCGGTCCGTAATGACCGTTTTTGTCTGATAATGTAGAGTTCTTGAAGATTGCAATCGAGGACATTCGATCGGGTAATTAAGTAAAAAAAAACTATTTTTAAATGGATTTTAATTACTTTTGTGGAGCGGTAGTAAGTAGTAAGTACCGTAAACCTACGATGTCTCTACTATCAGTCAGGATATCAGGATCTAAATTGACTCATACAACATATTATTAAGTTTCGAAGCGTAAGCCTAAGGGCGTAAGTGACCCTCTCTAATGCTGGATAGTAAGGCTAGTCATATCCCTAAGCCGGGATTCCAACAGAGTTAATTGCGTCATACAGTTTTACCAAGGACCTGATGTCGTATGCGACCTTAACATCTAAGATACGATGATAGTATGATAGCAGTGAAGCTGCAGTGGTTGATTTTCCGTTTCACTTTCCGCTCTAATTGTTTCCAACTGTCCATTCTACGAATAGGGCAAATCACTCTTTTAAAACTTAGACGGAAACGGTAGACGGAGTAGATGGTCGCCTAGGGCCACGCCGTGTTGGGGGCCCCAAAAAATGTTTGTAATGCGCCTTTAGCTTTGCCTCATTTCAACGGCCTCAATGCCCCCCAAATTCATCGTTTTTTTTTTTTTTTAATTAGAGGCCCCATTTATAATTCCGCCCTGGGACTCCAAGCGGATTGATCCGGATTGATCACTGATATCAATGCACACATCTGGCAATCTTTGATATCATCACGACTCGGATCGGGTTTTCCAAATGATGATCCTTTTTAAAAAAAATTGTTCCCTATGGCACCATTTGCACTTTAACAATTTCTTTACTATAACCTTGTAAACCTCACGCTCACCTTTTGCAGTCTGCACCCAAAACAAATCACCTCCATGAACGACAACACTGGCGTCAGTGGTGGCAAACTGTCGGCCGGCGGTCCCGGTGTCCTGTGCAAGGTTTGCGGCGATCGGGCCTCGGGCAAACACTACGGTGTTCCCTCTTGCGATGGTTGCCGTGGTTTCTTCAAGCGCAGCATCCGCAGGTAAGGAGCAGGAGCGAAAGATCCAAGAAAGATCCATCCCATGTACGGCAAATGGTTGTGTACCACGTGTTTTTCTTTTCCCTCTTCACTCCGTCAGAAATTTGGAGTACGTGTGCAAGGAAGGTGGCAAATGTGTGGTGGACGTGTCAAGGCGCAACCAATGCCAAGCCTGCCGATTTGCCAAGTGTCTGCAGGCAAACATGCGCCGAGAAGGTAAGTCACACTAGCGAACACACAGACACACACCCGAGCCCTGAATCCCCCGAAAAATACTCACACGGAAATCAAACACTTGTCGTAACCACTTGAACCGTATCCGTGTTCTCACTTGCCTGGTCGCAATTAGCGCCACCATCAACCAGGAGGTTGCAGGGCACGATTTTCCCATCGAACGCCCGACGACACTCGTATCTGACATCTGACCCTTCCCCAAATGGTTACTGCGATTGAAAAGATGTGTTTACACTCGACCGCACAAAACGCGTCACAGGGTGAATGTTCCCTTTACGGTTTCAGGAAGATGGGAATAGATTCGGGTCAGTGCTCTAGGACGGTGCACCTTCTCGATCCGGAAATGTTTGCGGACGGAACCACGAGGTGCTCTGTGATTGACACTTCCGTCGGTCTTTCTTGAACATACTTTGCAGGGCGGTATAGCGACAGGATTGTGATAATATTTACCGAAAAATACTCTTCTAATTGCTAAATCAACAATCTGTCGCTGATGCGCCCTCTAGAGGTCTTGCATTCTCGAGTTGCGCCGCGATCGATTACTATTTCCTGATTGTTTGATAAGCGCAGTAGTAGTTTTAAATGCAATTTTAAGTAGGTATAATGTTTAGACATTCTCCATGATATTCGTTGTGGACGTAGGATATTCGTCGGAATGTTTTCCTAGTCTCTTATGTTTTCCAACACATATCTTCTCATTGATGACTGTAGTTGTATTAGAAATTTAAATACCACCAACTGTATGTAATTGAATGTTTTCTTTTCACCGCATCCAACTACCATTACGAGCAATTATTGGGCAAACTGAATCGGAACTTGTTTCCCCCTCGATGCCGCTTTTTGAGCGTTCCCCTAACGTACGGTTCATTCAAGTGATACTTTACCCCGCGCCTAGGGCGTCGCATGTTGACACTGCAACACAAAACACATCACCCAGCCCCCGGTCAAAATGTATTGTCCTTAACGAACATTCCTGAGGGTTTTCCATTTACACAGACTGAGACAAGATTCAAATTTTCAACCCAAATAATGCTTCCCTTCCTTTACGGGGTTTACAAACGGACGAAAGCATCAACTTTCTAGCTGAGCTTAGTTCCGATATCCATCAGATGTTTGGCCAGTTGGTTGCTTCACATCATAAAAATTGATTTTGTTTTCGTTAGCGATGCTCCTCCTGTGATAACAGACCAGCAGACCCAGAATGATAGGCTTAGCAACTTAGGGTCTACTGATGGAAACTCTCCGCCATAGTGTTTGTTCTGTGGCGTGAGTAGTGGACTGATGGTATTAGAACCAGATACGCACGAAATAACTCCTGGTGAGTAATTCAAAGTGTTTTTGAACTGAACAAAGGGAATGTTTACATAAGGACAAACTTTTACTTACCATCTACGTGACGATTATATTTGATATATTACATCCGCTGATTCGATTATTACGCTCGTTTTATTATAGTCCATCCATGTTTTAATTTTCCTGGAAGAGTGTGGTGTAAAATCCAACGTTGTGAAAAAAAATTCTCACAATTTCAAACGTGACGATAAAATATTCTTTTCTAATTCATTCAGGATTCTTGGCGGACATAGGGGTTTGCGATGGTCAATAACGAAAACCTCCGTTGAATCAAATAAATACAATTGACTTATGGCCATGGTTCAATTCCTAGACTTCAAACACTACACATATTCCCTCATTTATCTTCCATCAGCGAACCGGGATAAAAAGTCGTAGTTGGGCAACTCCTGGTAGACACTACCCGACATAATAATCAGTCCTATGGGAACCGAACCGGCTGACACGCGTGTAACTTTCTTCGATGTCGTGTGTTTTCCGATTTCCCCGTGTAGTATTTCACACAGCGACTTTCTTTTCTCTTTCTCTTCGCTAGCCGTCCAACATGAACGAGCACCAAGGAACTGTACACCGCTGACAGCCACCGTTAATGGTCTTTCCGCACACGGCGATTACTACGCATCCCGCACATCCTTCGCATTGCCCCAGACGAACTTATTTTTCCCACTACCATTGCACATCACGGCCGCGACGGCATCCGGTCCATTTGCACCGCTCGCCGATCCTGCCCGTTTCCTCTCGCCGTACGCAGCTCAATCGCTTGCAGCTGCCGCAGCCAGCTCCACCAGCTTCGATCATTTCCCGCCACCAACGGCAAGGACTACCACACCGACGGCATTTAAACCTACTGTCACTGGTTTACCGCCTGGATCCGGTTTGATACAGGTACCGGTTCCATTACCAGCAGCTACGGTGATGTCCAAATCGAGCGAAGCAAATCAGGTTACCACCGCCACCATTACGGAATCAATGTTCAATAGTATTACGGGAGATTCGCTGTCCTTACCGGCGCCACCACCAATCCACTCGATCAGTTCCATTCTCAGCCTCAGCTCGGCCAAGGAGAATGAAGTTACCAGCACGGGTGAGGATAGTCCTCCACGATCGGGTGCTACAACACAGCAATACCAACATCAGCTGTTATTTTCCCCCGCTGGAACTGTTGGTCCAATGCATGGGGGAAAGAGCGAAACGGACATGCTGCTGGAATCAGCCGCCAAGTTGCTCTTTCTGGCGGTGAAGTGGGCGAAAACGGTACCTTCGTTCCTTCAACTACCGGCCAATGATCAAAAGCTGCTGCTCGAGGAAGCATGGGCAGAACTGTTTGTCATCACTGCAGCGCAGTGGGGACTTCCTATTGACAATGGTAAGATATTGGACATTGCGTATTGCGTTATTGAAGGAAGCATCCCTCCTGAACATGTTGGCGCCTTCCGTTCCATTCTCCCACACTAGAATTCATCGTAAGGAATCCACAGGCTGTGAAGCTACAAAGTGCCATCCAGCAGTTCGGTATCGCACGCGTTGACTATCGGGAGGCGGCCTGTCTGAAAGCGCTGGTTCTTTTCCGTCCGGATCAACCCCGACTGTATGCAGCGCACGAGGTTCTGCTGCTTCAAGATCAAACCGTTGCACTGCTGCATGAAAAGTGTGGTGGTGTACGGCTAGGCCATCTGCTATTGCTGCTTCCGGCCATCAAGGCGGCAGCCAACGCAAAAGTACTGCAGGAGATGCTGTTCCGCAAGACGGTCGGTGAGGTGGCAATCGAGCGGTTGTTGCTTGATCTCATGAAAACATAGCACCTTGCCGCTTAACTTGTCTGTCAAGGTGTTCCCATTATTCTCAATTATCGTAGCTTAATGTAAAGGGAGAGATGGAAAATGTGTTGTAGAATTTATCAAACATTCCCGTAGCGTAGTGTTCAGTGTGTTCCTTAGATTGATAGTAAGCAGTAGTGTGTGCAGATCTTCGCTGCTCTTCCTACATGAACATCAGAGTTTAGTGTGAGATTACGAAGACCTTGTACGGAGAGAGCAAAATAAAAGAGTATACATGCGTCAAAATCGGATTCGTATATTAAATAAGACTATAAAAATTCGTCTTATTTTCCAGCCAGCAATCAGTTCTGCTACAGCCTTAAAAGAAATCGGCCGCCTTCGTGCGTTTGCCGCCGGTGGGGATATCTAGCAGATCATCCGTCAAATCCGTACTGGCACCCTTCGATGCCACATTCGCTCCAACGAGCGGTGTCTTTCTTCTCACGATTGCCCTCGGGGATGGTGTGACATTTCGAGGCTTATTGTTGCTACCACTACTAATTCGGCCACTTCCCAGCCTCATTACTGGCGTTCTTAGGCCACTCGAACCGACCGGTGAGGCAAGCGGATTAGGTGTGCCTAGAAACCCGAGCTTGTTAGTAGCCAATCGTCGAGCAGCCGGTGACATGCTGGCAAGCCGATCAAACGAACTGCGCACCGAAGGGGAGGCAATGTTACGCCGGGCCGCTTCGATCGCTTTCGCTTTCTTTTCGCGGGATTTTTCCGCAGCCTTTTCCGCCAACTGTAGGGCTAAATTTTCCCGCTTCGACGTTTCCACTATACGGAACGATGGTCCTCCGGCCGACGGGTGCAGCGGTGTGTCCCCACCATCCAACCGGAACGGAGTGCCTTCGATTTCACCCCACGTAAATAGCGGACTGTCCGTTACACCCGGACAAGGTGAGGGACTTTTCACGAAGCCGAAACCACGCACCTGTGGCGTGTCGCCGGCGGATTGATCCACCACCCGGCCATCGACGCCGATTTTCTCCGGCAAATGTTTGGCCTGCGTTTTTGCCGCTTCCACAATCGCTTGCCGGCTGTCCTGCTCGTTAAAGGGATTGTAATGCAGTCGGGTGCTGCTGTGACTGATTTCCTGCTTCCGTTTGGCCATCTCTAACTGCTCTTCCTTCGTCAACTCAACCCCGTCCGGGGTGTACATGATGTAGTTTTTGTTCGTGTATCGCCACATGTCCAGTTGTTTGGGACGCTCTTGCTGATTGAACTGTTGTTCGATACTGGGCAGCGCTAAGCACTGGCCCATCTCGATGGCGGATGTACCCTCCGCTTCGTAGAGCACCGCAAACCGTTGGCGCAGCTTCCGATCGGCCGTTTCGATAATCTCCTGAAAGCTGTCATTGTCCTCGCTTGTATACGATTGCAAAAAGCTGTCCAGCGAGTGCTTATCACCGAGTGTTTTGGTGGATTTGTTTGAACCAACACTGGAAGTCGACCGAATCGATGGTGGAACTTCGCTTGCTGGCGTTGTATCCGGCAATGGTGTTTCGAATGTAGCGGGACTGGCTGTAAACGAAGAACGGGACAAATATAAGATGTAATAAAAGCAACTGATTAAACTTATGCAACCCTTACCGATTCGTGAAGAATTGGGCCTTTTGGAGCTGTACTTTGAGAAGATCTGTCTCATTTTGAAAACGTCATTGTTCGCTAGGGCATCCAAATATTCGTTCTGCGCCTTTAACTTCTTCAAATCCGGGAAGAAATCGCGTTGTATGATTTTACCCATTTCCTGAAATCATAAAACCCACAATTAGCATAAATATGTTCGATTTTAAGAAAGACGATAAATCACGCCATACCTGTAGATATTCTTCCTCGGTTAGGATGATTTTATCTTTCGCTTTAGCCTTGGGAACGTTGGGTGTTTTGAATACTGCTACCGCCTTATTCTGCTCCTTGATAGCCTGTAGGGCTCGCTCGCCCGGTTTGGCCATTGCAGTTACTGAAGAATTAAAGATTTCCCTTTTTATTATGAATTTCCGCCACTGAAACTCTGTTCCGTATTGTTTGGTAAACAATGGAAAGATTTTTGACATCAGTGATGAATCATATGCGCTCAATGACAGCTGCGTAGTTCTGCTATCATCCGCGTGAATCCATAACAGCGCTATTGTGCTGTTTCGCCCTTCATTTCAAAATGACAGTTACAAGTTGAAGCAAGCAATATGCAAAACAGATCTCATGAAGATATTTGAACTTTTGAGCGTTTAATTTAATAATGTATTGTGTTTTAGCTGTTTAAATTACAAATAATCTCAACAATTAATTGTTCGTACTGCATCTTTATTCACATTCGTCCACGATGTCACTATTTTTATGTTCGTTTTGTTAGCGTCACCGTGAGCTACAAACTACATGCTTAAAGACGTATGCATACAATGTCCGTGAAGGACATGCCAGAGCTTACAGACTATTAGTGACGAAAGCAGTCAGCAGAATGGCTGCGATAAGCAGCGGCATTTGTGCGACCACACTGAGCGCTGCACTGTACTCGAAATGCCGGAAATTGCACCCATTGCCAGAACACACGTGACAGTCACCGCTGGTCCGGCAGGCGTCATTTTCCGAGAGGCATCCGCGCAGCACGTTGTTTTCCCGCACCTGTACCACACATCGATCGTCGGCCACAAAGCGCAAACAGGGCGACGCTTCCGTTTGGAGCTCGTCGGCGCAAGTACTGTTGGTGTTTCCTTCGCACTGGTGGCAGTGTAGACGACCGTGCGGGAACAGGTTGCCGTTGCAGGTCTCGTTGTTTACGTTCGCGCAAAGCTGACAATTGTTTACCAGGGCACAGTTGTCACGTTCGTTTGCCGTTAGCTCTGTGGCACATCCACGCTCCACATCCTGGCCTATGTTTGATGCAAAAAATGTACAACAATTTAGGTTTGTCGGGAGTCTCTGGGTTTGGCATTCTGCTCGCCCTAAGAACACTTTCTTATCACTTACCCACAATGCGCGTGAAGCAGGTAATTTCATTAACATTCGGAGAGGGAGGACATTCCAACAGCTCGTTGCGTCGGTCCGGTACCAAACAGTTAGTATTGTTAAAGGTAGTGCAGGTGAAGCATTGTACTGAACCGATCATAAAGGTTACAACATCAATGAAAAAGAATCTCAACATTAGTATGTGTTAACATTTCGTAACCCGACTATGGATCAAGATAAGATAACACAAAACACCGTCACCGAAAGTTGGCCACTGAACGAGCAAGTTGTATGGAACCTTAGTTGTATGGAATGTCGCAAAATTGGATTAATAAAAGGGCAAAACGAAATTGTTAACACATTAATTTTGGTTTTAAAACAATGGTTATGGTAAATTATTAGCGAATTTCCAACTTGTTCCTTAATTTCCTTTTTGCTACATTTTCGAAACGCAACATTGCCTAGCGTTTAACCGCCCTATGTAGCACACGGAATGTGAGCCACATTAGTTTTCTTAAGGGTCCCGAACAAGCTTCGAATCACCTGGTTCTACCTAGCCACACCTATCTGCTAGCAGTCGAAAATTGCTTGGCCGATACTAAATCGTACTCAACACTTACATGCCGATGCGTTTCCGGCAGTGTAGCCCAGCACTAACGCCACTATTGCGATATATTTAAACATTTTCCGATATTTTCCTGGCACAACTTGGCTGCCGTTTTTGGACCTTAACAGAACTGGAATGGCACAGCGCCTCGGTCGTATGTAGAACAATCTTAACCGGTGGGCTAATGCTGATGAACTAACATTCGGGCCATTCCATATCCGGCCCAATACCCCACGGAAACTCCGGTGTGCGTGCCGAATTGTTGGGGCGAGATAAGATAGTGCACAACTACACGGAATGGACTTCAATGCACCACCATACAAATACACGAGTGTCAATATACCTTTGGTGCGTTTTGCTCCCCGCGTATCAAACATTTGAATAGAATATACCCAAACGCTATAGGCGCGAAAGGTTGTTGGGTGGGACGACGCGAGATTTTGAAGAGTAGAAACTTTCGAAGACTTCGACTTCGTGTTGGTGAGGTTGTTATGCGTTAATTTCCCACAGCCTTCATATGAGAAGCCCATGGTGGTAAAATTGTCGATCGACCGTTACGAGGTTCATGTGTGGAAACGCGTGCAAATATATGGACCAGTACCGGATGTTTGCACATTCGATTAAACATGATCCACAACGTGGCGGTTGTACGAATATGCCACAGTAGCATTAAGTTACTTGTAATCACATTTTGATACATGATTTTGGTGACACACTTGAGGTTTCAATAATATATAGACGAAGGAGTTAATGCCCTTTTCTCGATCTTCTGAGTTTGTACACCACCTTGAGGTGCGGTATACCGTTACGAGGATTTTTTTAATTATGTTACGTTTTTGAGTTGGAAATAATTAGGGTCCGACCAGCGGCGGATCAAACGGTAGGCGGAGTAGGCGGTCGCCTAGGGCCTCGCCGTGTTGGGGGCCCCAAACAACTTGTGCCGATTGTGCGATTTTTGAAAATTTTACAGCAGAGTTAATTTATAGCATAAAATCTAATTAAAAAGTTAGAAAATAGATCGAAAATATCCTTAGATTTTATATATCCTTGGTTATATAAAACATTTGTTTCTATTGGATTAGCTATATCGGCCCGGTTACACGGCTACGCAAGAGAAGTATGCAGTGTATTCAAACTCCTTCTTCTTTATCGGCACGACATCTTCAGGATGTTTATGCCTACCATTTCTATTTTTATTTGTACTTTATTTACCCGTAGGATAGTCAGTGCTGCGTACGGAGGTTTGGTGGTCCAAATGAAATTTTTCCGTGGTCCTGTCTTGTACAGACCGACTGCGCTACCAATACATCATCTGGCCGCCCCGTGAACCCTTATATGCCCTTTTACTTCAACCTATTCATGTATTCTATTTCTTAAACTTTCCGTTTGATATTACAACCTCATTGTTCTTGGAATACTATTTCTGTTTTTCTTGAATATTACTTATTCGAAGCTGGATTGTAGGTCCAGCTTATGTCCACCCATCCCAAACTGTCCAAACACTTCATCATATCCCCGTGTAGAATACTGTTCAAACTACATTGTTGTAATCTCGGTAACATTTGCATCGTTGTTAGACTGAAATTGTTCTAAAATTTCCAATTCTAAATCCATACGGTTGAAGATCATCACCGCGAAATCGTTGATCTAAATTACAAAAAGAACACGAAAAAAGATACTTGAAGAAATCAAGTATGCATTGATATAAAAACGATGTGTTCAGTGAAGAACCTATTATAATAGTCTTGCTAAAACATTGTAATGCGTGCTGAAAGCGGTCTCGTTTTTTTGCATTGAAAACTCAGTTTGTTTGAGAAAAATTAGTGAGTGCTTTGTGGTGTTGTATCCCTTTAATTTGCTACTGACTATCAAATTGTGCCTGAGGAGCACATAGTGTGTTTCATATTGATGTAAATGTGCAAGTGTAAATGTGACGAAATGATCGCCAAGAAATTCTTGGATTTCTTGACGCACGGACAACCGACCTAAAATTGGAGCATCAAACTTAATACGCGAAAATCAAGCGAACGATCGAAATTCACATTAATATGTGCAGGGCCACGAGAGTTGACAAATTTGTCTAATGACCAAATCAACTGGTCAACTGTGTGAAAACTACTATACCGTTGCCGCGCACACTATTGTTTTCAGATGTTCGATACCAGGAGAGCATGTTTTTCCAGAGGTGACATTTGCAGCTTGGGACAAATTTGCCCATCACAATTGCTATTGCATAATATCAAACACGTGAGAACGATCGCTAATAAGTAATATCAATAAAACGGAAAGCATCCTTCATCTCGCTCAAACTTTCCGTCGGTTGGTACGAATTTCCATACAAAACCAGCTGTTTTCCGATTTCCGATACCAGGATAGCATCCACGGAAGAGGTAGCACCTTGTACAGCAATTTTGGTCGAAAACCGCCGAAAGATATGCAATATTTAAGCACTAACTTACCCGTTGGTCGAGTAAAATTTTGCAGCAATTTAACTCAAAAACCGCCGAAAGTTATGCAATATTTAAACACTAACTTTCCCGTTGGTCGTGAAAAATTTCTTCGAAAACTACCAGTTTTTGAATGTATAGTACCAGGAGAGCATCCACGGAAGAGGTAGCTCCTGGTACTGAGCCGGAAGGTATGCAATCAACTTGCAAGGCAATGCGCCGTAAGGTATGCAATTTTAATACACTAACATTTCATACAAACCAGCTGTTTTCAGATTTCCGATACCAGGAGAGCATGTTGTTCAAGAGGTAACATCTTCCATCCCCCTCCCCCCTTCCCCTGAATGATGGTAACCAAGATGGCGGACAAGATGGCGGCCAAGATGGCAGACAAGATGGCGGCCAAGATGGCGGCCAAGATGGCGTACACAAGATGGCGGACAAGATGGCGGACAAGATGGCGAACAAGATGGCGGACAAGATGGCGGCCAAGATGGCGGCCAAGATGGCGGACAAGATGGCGGACAAGATGGCGGACAAGATGGCGGCCAAGATGGCGGACACAAGATGGCGGACAAGATGGCGGCCAAGATGGCGGACAAGATGGTTGACAAGATGGCGGACAAGATGGCGGACAAGATGGCGGCCAAGATGGCGGACAAGATGGCGGACAAGATGGCGGACAAAATGGTGGACTCAAGATGGCGGACAAGATGCCGGACAAGATGGCGGACAAGATGGCGGCCAAGATGGCGGCCAAGATGGCGTACACAAGATGGCGGACAAGATGGCGAACACAAGAGGCGGACACAAGATGGCGGACAAGATGGCGGACAAGATGGCGGCCAAGATGGCGGACAAGATGGCGGACAAGATGGCGGCCAAGATGGCGGACACAAGATGGCGGACAAGATGGCGTACACAAGATGGCGGACACAAGATGGTGGACAAGATGGCGGACAAGATGGCGGGCACAAGATGGCGGACAAGATGGCGGACACAAGATGGCGGCCAAGATGGCGGCCAAGATGGTGGCCAAGATGGCGGCCAAGATGGCGGACAAGATGGCGGACACAAGATGGCGGACAAGATGGCGGACAAGATAGCGGACAAGATGGCGGCCAAGATGGCGGACAAGATGGCGGACACAAGATGGCGGACAAGATGGCGGCCAAGATGGCGGCCAAGATGGCGGCCAAGATGGCGGCCAAGATGGCGGACAAGATGGCGGACAAGATGGCGGCCAAGACGGCTGCTAAGATGGCGGACATGATGGCGGCCAAGATGGCGGACAAGATGGCGGACAAGATGGCGACCAAGATGGCGGACAAGATGGCGGCCAAGATGGCGGACAAGATGGCGGCCAAGATGGCGGACAAGATGGCGGACAAGATGGCGGACAAGATGGCGGCCAAGATGGCTGCTAAGATGGCGGACAAGATGGCGGCCAAGATGGCGGACAAGATGGCGGACAAGATGGCGGACAAGCTGGCGGCCAAGATGGCGGACAAGATGGCGGACAAGATGGCGGACAAGATGGCGGACAAGATGGCGGCCAAGATGGCGGACAAGATGGCGGACAAGATGGCGGCCAAGATGGCGGACAAGATGGCGGCCAAGATGGCGGCCAAGATGGCGGAAAGGATGGCGGACACAAGATGGCGGCCACGATGGCGGACAAGATGGCGGCCAAGATGGCGGACAAGATGGCGGCCAAGATGGCGGACAATATGTCGGCCAAGATGGTTGCTAAGATGGCAGACAAGATGGCGGACAAGATGGCGGCCAAGATGGCGGACAAGATGGCGGCCAAGATGGCGGACAAGATGGCGGACAAGATGGCGGACAAGATGGCGGACAAGATGGCGGACAAGATGGCGGCCAAGATGGCGGCCAAGATGGCGGCCAAGATGGCGGACACAAGATGGCGGCCAAGATGGCGGCATAGATGGCGGACAAGATGGCGGCCAAGGTGGCGGACAAGATGGCGGCCAAGATGGCGGACAAGATGGCGGCCAAGATGGCGGACAAGATGGCGGCCAAGATGGCGGACAAGATGGCGGCCAAGATGGCGGACAAGATGGCGGCCAAGATGGCGGACGCAAGATGGCGGACAAGATGGCGGACAAGATGGCGGCCAAAATGGTGGACGCAAGATGGCGGCCAACATGACGGACAAGATGGTGGACAAGATGGCGGCCAAGATGGCGGCCAAGATGGCGGCCAAGATGGCGGACAAGATGGCGGACAAGATGGCGGACACAAGATGGCGGACAAGATGGCGGCCAAGATGGCGGACAAGATGGCGGCCAAGATGGCGGCCAAGATGGCGGACACAAGATGGCGGACAAGATGACGAACACAAGATGGCGGACAAGATGGCGAACAAGATGGCGGCCAAGATGGCGGACACAAGATGGCGGACAAGATGGCGGACAAGATGGCGGACACAAGATGGCGGACAAGATGGCGGCCAAGATGGCGGCTAAGATGGCGGCCAAGATGGCGGACACTAGATGGCGGACAAGATGGCGGACACAAGATGGCGAACAAGATGGCGGCCAAGATGGCGGACAAGATGGCGGACACAAGATGGCGGACACAAGATGGCGGACAAGATGGCGGACACGAGATGGCGGACGAGATGGCGGACAAGATGGTGGACAAGATGGCGGCCAAGATGGCGAACAAGATGGCGGACAAGATGGCGGACAAGATGGCGGACAAGATGGCGGCCAAGATGGCGGACACAAGATGGCGAACAAGATGGCGAACAAGATGGCGGCCAACATGGCGGACAAGATGGCGGACACAAGATGGTGGACAAGATGGCGGCCAAGATGGCGGACAAGATGGTTGACAAGATGGCGGACAAGATGGCGGCCAAGATGGCGGACACAAGATGGCGGACAAGATGGGGGACACAAGATGGCGGACAGGATGGCGGCCAAGATGGCGGACAAGATGGCGGCCAAGATGGCGGCCAAGATGGCGGCCAAGATGGCGGCCAAGATGGAGGACACAAGATGGCGAACAAGATGGCGGCCAACATGGCGGACAAGATGGCGGACAAGATGGCGAACGCAAGATGGCGGACAAGATGGCGAACAAGATGGCGGACAAGATGGCGGAAAAGATGGCGGAAAAGATGGCGGATACAAGATGGCGGACAAGATGGCGGACAAGATGGCGGACAAGATGGCGGCCAAGATGGCGGACACAAGAAGGCGAACAAGATGGCGGCCAAGATGGCGGCCAACATGGCGGACACAAGATGGTGGACAAGATGGCGGCCAAGATGGCGGACAAGATGGCGAACAAGATGGCGGCCAAGATGGCGGACAAGATGGCGGCCAAGATGGCGGCCAAGATGGCGGACAAGATGGCGGCCAAGATGGCGGACAAGATGGCGGCCAAGATGGCGGACAAGATGGCAGACACAAGATGGCGGCCAAGATGGTGGACAAGATGGCGGACAAGATGACGGCCAAGATGGCGGACAAGATGGCGGCCAAGATGGCGGCCAAGATGGCGGACACAAGATGGCGGCCAAGATGGCGGACAAGATGGCGGACACAAGATGGCGGACAAGATGGCGGCCAAGATGGCGGACAAGATGGCGGACAAGATGGTGGCCAAGATGGCGGCCAAGATGGCGGCCAAGATGGCGGACGCAAGATGGCGGACAAGATGGCGGCCAAGATGGTGGACAAGATGGCGGCCAAGATGGCGGACAAGATGGCGGCCAAGATGGCGGACAAGATGGCGGCCAAGATGGCGGTCAAGATGGCGGACAAGATGGCGGCCAAGATGGCGGACACAAGATGGCGGACAAGATGGTGGACAAAATGGTGGACTCAAGATGGCGGACAAGATGGCGGACACAAGATGGCGGCCAAGATGGCGGACAAGATGGCGGACAAGATGGCGGACAAGATGCCGGACAAGATGGCGGACAAGATGGCGGCCAAGATGGCGGCCAAGATGGCGTACACAAGATGGCGGACAAGATGGCGGACAAGATGGCGGACAAGATGGCGGCCAAGATGGCGGACAAGATGGCGGACAAGATGGCGGCCAAGATGGCGGACACAAGATGGCGGACAAGATGGCGTACACAAGATGGCGGACACAAGATGGTGGACAAGATGGCGGACAAGATGGCGGGCACAAGATGGCGGACAAGATGGCGGACAAGATGGCGGACAAGATGGCGGCCAAGATGGTGGCCAAGATGGCGGCCAAGATGGCGGACAAGATGGCGGACACAAGATGGCGGACAAGATGGCGGACAAGATAGCGGACAAGATGGCGGCCAAGATGGCGGACAAGATGGCGGACAAGATGGCGGACACAAGATGGCGGACAAGATGGCGGCCAAGATGGCGGACAAGATGGCGGCCAAGATGGCGGCCAAGATGGCGGACAAGATGGCGGCCAAGACGGCTGCTAAGATGGCGGACATGATGGTGGCCAAGATGGCGGACAAGATGGCGGACAAGATGGCGAACAAGATGGCGGACAAGATGGCGGCCAAGATGGCGGACAAGATGGCGGCCAAGATGGCGGACAAGATGGCGGACAAGATGGCGGCCAAGATGGCGGCCAAGATGGCTGCTAAGATGGCGGACAAGATGGCGGCCAAGATGGCGGACAAGATGGCGGACAAGATGGCGGACAAGCTGGCGGCCAAGATGGCGGACAAGATGGCGGTCAAGATGGCAGCCAAGATGGCGGACAAGATGGCGGCCAAGATGGCGGACAAGATGGCGGACAAGATGGCGGCCAAGATGGCGGAAAGGATGGCGGACACAAGATGGCGGCCACGATGGCGGACAAGATGGCGGCCAAGATGGCGGACAAGATGGCGGCCAAGATGGCGGACAATATGGCGGCCAAGATGGTTGCTAAGATGGCAGACAAGATGGCGGACAAGATGGCGGCCAAGATGGCGGACAAAATGGCGGCCAAGATGGCGGACAAGATGGCGGACAAGATGGCGGACAAGATGGCGGACAAGATGGCGGCCAAGATGGCGGCCAAGATGGCGGCCAAGATGGCGGACACAAGATGGCGGCCAAGATGGCGGCATAGATGGCGGACAAGATGGCGGCCAAGGTGGCGGACAAGATGGCGGCCAAGATGGCGGACAAGATGGCGGACAAGATGGCGGCCAAGATGGCGGACGCAAGATGGCGGACAAGATGGCGGACAAGATGGCGGCCAAAATGGTGGACGCAAGATGGCGGCCAACATGGCGGACAAGATGGTGGACAAGATGGCGGCCAAGATGGCGGCCAAGATGGCGGCCAAGATGGCGGCCAAGATGGCGGACAAGATGGCGGACAAGATGGCGGCCAAGATGGCGGACAAGATGGCGGCCAAGATGGCGGCCAAGATGGCGGACACAAGATGGCGGACAAGATGGCGGTTAAGATGACGAACACAAGATGGCGGACAAGATGGCGAACAAGATGGCGGCCAAGATGGCGGACACAAGATGGCGGACAAGATGGCGGACAAGATGGCGGACACAAGATGGCGGACAAGATGGCGGCAAAGATGGCGGCTAAGATGGCGGCCAAGATGGCGGACACTAGATGGCGGACAAGATGGCGGACACAAGATGGCGAACAAGATGGCGGCCAAGATGGCGGACAAGATGGCGGACACAAGATGGCGGACAAAGATGGCGGACAAGATGGCGGACACGAGATGGCGGACAAGATGGCGGACAAGATGGTGGACAAGATGGCGGCCAAGATGGCGGACAAGATGGCGGACAAGATGGCGGACAAGATGGCGGACACAAACTGGCGGACAAGATGGCGGACAAGATGGCGGACAAGATGGCGGACAAGATGGCGGCCAAGATGGCGGACACAAGATGGCGGACACAAGATGGCGAACAAGATGGCGGCCAACATGGCGGACAAGATGGCGGACACAAGATGGTGGACAAGATGGCGGTTAAGATGGCGGACAAGATGGTTGACAAGATGGCGGACAAGATGGCGGCCAAGATGGCGGACACAAGATGGCGGACAAGATGGGGGACACAAGATGGCGGACAGGATGGCGGCCAAGATGGCGGACAAGATGGCGGCCAAGATGGCGGCCAAGATGGAGGACACAAGATGGCGAACAAGATGGCGGCCAACATGGCGGACACAAGATGGCGGACAAGATGGCGGACAAGATGGCGGACAAGATGGCGGCCAACATGGCGGACAAGATGGCGGCCAAGATGGCAGACACAAGATGGCGGACAAGATGGCGAACGCAAGATGGCGGACAAGATGGCGAACAAGATGGCGGACAAGATGGCGGAAAAGATGGCGGAAAAGATGGCGGATACAAGATGGCGGACAAGATGGCGGACAAGATGGCGGACAAGATGGCGGCCAAGATGGCGGACACAAGAAGGCGAACAAGATGGCGGCCAAGATGGCGGCCAACATGGCGGACACAAGATGGTGGACAAGATGGCGGACAAGATGGCGAACAAGATGGCGGCCAAGATGGCGGACAAGATGGCGGCCAAGATGGCGGCCAAGATGGCGGACAAGATGGCGGCCAAGATGGCGGACAAGATGGCGGACAAGATGGCGGCCAAGATGGCGGACAAGATGGCGGACAAGATGGCAGCCAACATGGTGGACAAGATGGCGGACAAGATGACGGCCAAGATGGCGGACAAGATGGCGGCCAAGATGGCGGACACAAGATGGCGGCCAAGATGGCGGACAAGATGGCGGACACAAGATGGCGGACAAGATGGCGGACAAGATGGCGGACAAGATGGTGGCCAAGATGGCGGCCAAGATGGCGGCCAAGATGGCGGACGCAAGATGGCGGACAAGATGGCGGCCAAGATGGTGGACAAGATGGCGGACAAGATGGCGGCCAAGATGGCGGACAAGATGGCGGCCAAGATGGCGGCCAAGATGGCGGACAAGATGGTGGACAAGATGGCGGACAAGATGGCGGACAAGATGGCGGACAAGATGGCGGCCATGATGATGGACAAGATGGCGGTCAAGATGGCGGCCAAGATGGCGGCCAAGATGGCGGACAAGATGGCGGATAAGATGGCGGACAAGATGGCGGACAAGATGGCGGACAAGATGGCGGACAAGATGGCGGACAAGATGGCGGCCAAGATGGCGGTCAAGATGGCGGACAAGATGGCGGCCAAGATGGCGGACACAAGATGGCGGACAAGATGGCGGACAAAATGGTGGACTCAAGATGGCGGACAAGATGGCGGACACAAGATGGCGGCCAAGATGGCGGACAAGATGGCGGACAAGATGCCGGACAAGATGGCGGACAAGATGGCGGCCAAGATGGCGGCCAAGATGGCGTACACAAGATGGCGGACAAGATGGCGGACAAGATGGCGGACAAGATGGCGGACAAGATGGCGACCAAGATGGCGGCCAAGATGGCGTACACAAGATGGCGGACAAGATGGCGGACAAGATGGCGGACAAGATGGTGGACAAGATGGCGGACAAGATGGCGGCCAAGATGGCGGACAAGATGGCGGCCAAGATGGTGGACAAGATGGCGGACAAGATGGCGGACAAGATGGCGGACAAGATGGCGGCCAAGATGGCGGCCAAGATGGCGGACAAGATGGCGGACACAAGATGGCGGACAAGATGGCGGACAAGATAGCGGACAAGATGGCGGCCAAGATGGCGGACAAGATGGCGGACAAGATGGCGGACACAAGATGGCGGCCAAGATGGCGGACAAGATGGCGGACAATATGGCGGCCAAGATGGCGGACAAGATGGCGGACAAGATGGCGGCCAAGACGGCTGCTAAGATGGCGGACATGATGGTGGCCAAGATGGCGGACAAGATGGCGGACAAGATGGCGACCAAGATGGCGGACAAGATGGCGGCCAAGATGGCGGACAAGATGGCGGCCAAGATGGCGGACAAGATGGCGGACAAGATGGCGGACAAGATGGCGGCCAAGATGGCGGCCAAGATGGCGGCCAAGATGGCGGACAAGATGGCGGACAAGCTGGCGGCCAAGATGGCGGACAAGATGGCGGCCAAGATGGCGGCCAAGATGGCGGACAAGATGGCGGACAAGATGGCGGACAAGATGGCGGACAAGATGGCGGCCAAGATGGCGGCCAAGATGGCGGACAAGATGGCGGCCAAGATGGCGGAAAGGATGGCGGACACAAGATGGCGGCCACGATGGCGGACAAGATGGCGGCCAAGATGGCGGACAAGATGGCGGCCAAGATGGCGGCCAATATGGCGGCCAAGATGGTTGCTAAGATGGCAGACAAGATGGCGGACAAGATGGCGGCCAAGATGGCGGACAAGATGGCGGCCAAGATGGCGGACAAGATGGCGGACAAGATGGCGGACAAGATGGCGGACAAGATGGCGGACAAGATGGCGGACAAGATGGCGGACACAAGATGGCGGACAAGATGGCGGACAAGACGGCGGCCAAGATGGCGGACAAGATGGCGGACAAGATGGCGGACAAGATGGCGGACAAGATGGCGGACAAGATGGCGGCCAAGATGGCGGCCAAGATGGCGGACAAGATGGCGGACAAGCTGGCGGCCAAGATGGCGGACAAGATGGCGGCCAAGATGGCGGACAAGATGGCGGACAAGATGGCGGACAAGATGGCGGACAAGATGGCGGACAAGATGGCGGCCGAAATGGCGGACAAGATGGCGGGCAACATGGCGGACAAGATGGCGGACAAGATGGAGGCCAAGATGGCGGACAAGATGGCGGACAAAATGGTGGACAAGATGGCGGACAAGATGGCGGACAAGATGGAGGCCAAGATGGCGGACAAGATGGCGGACAAAATGGTGGACAAGATGGCGGACAAGATGGCGGACAAGATGGCGGACAAGATGGCGGACAAGATGGCGGACAAGATGGCGGACAAGATGGCGGACAAGATGGCGGACAAGCTGGCGGCCAAGATGGCGGACATGATGGTGGCCAAGATGGCGGACAATATGGCGGACAAGATGGCGGCCAAGATGGCGGATGAGATGGCGGACAAGATGGCGGCCAAGATGGCGGACTCAAGATGGCGGACAAGATGGCGGACAAGATGGCGGACAATATGGCGGACAAGATGGCGGACAAGATGGCGGACAAGATGGCGGCCAAGATGGCGGACAAGATGGCGGACAAGATGGCGGACAAGATGGCGGACAAGATGGCGGACAAGATGGCGGCCAAGATGGCGGCCAAGATGGCGGACAAGATGGCGGACAAGCTGGCAGCCAAGATGGCGGACAAGATGGCGGCCAAGATGGCGGACAAGATGGCGGACAAGATGGCGGACAAGATGGCGGACAAGATGGCGGACAAGATGGCGGCCAAGATGGCGGACAAGATGGCGGGCAAGATGGCGGACAAGATGGCGGACAAGATGGAGGCCAAGATGGCGGACAAGATGGCGGACAAAATGGTGGACAAGATGGCGGACAAGATGGCGGACAAGATGGCGGACAAGATGGCGGACAAGATGGCGGACAAGATGGCGGACAAGATGGCGGACTCAAGATGGCGGACAAGATGGCGGACAAGATGGCGGACAAGATGGCGGACAAGATGGCGGACAAGATGGCGGCCAAGATGGCGGACTCAAGATGGCGGACAAGATGGCGGACAAGATGGCGGACAAGATGGCGGACAAGATGGCGGACAAGATGGAGGCCAAGATGGCGGACAAGATGGCGGACAAAATGGTGGACAAGATGGCGGACAAGATGGCGGACAAGATGGCGGACAAGATGGCGGACAAGATGGCGGACAAGATGGCGGACAAGATGGCGGACAAGATGGCGGACAAGATGGCGGACTCAAGATGGCGGACAAGATGGCGGACAAGATGGCGGACAAGATGGCGGACAAGATGGCGGCCAAGATGGCGGACTCAAGATGGCGGACAAGATGGCGGACAAGATGGCGGACAAGATGGCGGCCAAGATGGCGGACAAGATGGCGGACAAGATGGCGGACAAGATGGCGGGCAAGATGGCGGACAAGATGGCGGACAAGATGGAGGCCAAGATGGCGGACAAGATGGCGGACAAGATGGCGGACAAGATGGCGGACAAGATGGCGGACAAGATGGAGGCCAAGATGGCGGACAAGATGGCGGACAAAATGGTGGACAAGATGGCGGACAAGATGGCGGACAAGATGGCGGACAAGATGGCGGACAAGATGGCGGACAAAATGGCGGACAAGATGGCGGACAAGATGGCGGACTCAAGATGGCGGACAAGATGGCGGACAAGATGGCGGACAAGATGGCGGACAAGATGGCGGCCAAGATGGCGGACTCAAGATGGCGGACAAGATGGCGGACAAGATGGCGGACAAGATGGCGGCCAAGATGGCGGACAAGATGGCGGCCAAGATGGCGGACAAGATGGCGGGCAAGATGGCGGACAAGATGGCGGACAAGATGGAGGCCAAGATGGCGGACAAGATGGCGGACAAAATGGCGGACAAGATGGCGGACAAGATGGCGGACAAGATGGCGGACAAGATGGAGGCCAAGATGGCGGACAAGATGGCGGACAAGATGGCGGCCAAGATGGCGGACAAGATGGCGGACAAGATGGCGGGCAAGATGGCGGACAAGATGGCGGACAAGATGGCGGACAAGATGGCGGACAAGATGGCGGACAAGATGGCGGACAAGATGGCGGACAAGATGGCGGCCAAGATGGCGGACAAGATGGCGGGCAAGATGGCGGACAAGATGGCGGACAAGATGGCGGACAAGATGGCGGGCAAGATGGCGGACAAGATGGCGGACAAGATGGCGGCCAAGATGGCGGACAAGATGGCGGACAAGATGGCGGACAAGATGGCGGGCAAGATGGCGGACAAGATGGCGGCCAAGATGGCGGACAAGATGGCGGACAAGATGGCGGACAAGCTGGCGGCCAAGATGGCGGACAAGATGGCGGACAAGATGGCGTACAAGCTGGCGGCCAAGAAGGCGGACAAGATGGCGGCCAAGATGGCGGCCAAGATGGCGGACAAGATGGCGGCCAAGATGGCGGACAAGATGGCGGCCAAGATGGCGGACAAGATGGCGGACAAGATGGCGGCCAAGATGGCGGAAAGGATGGCGGAAAGGATGGCGGACAAGATGGCGGATACAAGATGGCGGACAAGATGGCGGACAAGATGGCGGACAAGATGGCGGACAAGATGGCGGGCAAGATGGCGGACAAGATGGCGGACAAGATGGCGGACAAGATGGCGGACAAGATGGAGGCCAAGATGGCGGACAAGATGGCGGACAAGATGGCGGCCAAGATGGCGGGCAAGATGGCGGACAAGATGGCGGACAAGATGGCGGACAAGATGGCGGACAAGATGGCGGGCAAGATGGCGGACAAGATGGCGGACAAGATGGCGGACAAGATGGCGGACAAGATGGCGGACTCAAGATGGCGGACAAGATGGCGGACAAGATGGCGGACACAAGATGGCGGACAAGATGGCGGACAAGATGGCGGCCAAGATGGCGGCCAAGATGGCGTACACAAGATGGCGGACAAGATGGCGGACAAGATGGCGGACAAGATGGCGGACAAGATGGCGGACAAGATGGCGGCCAAGATGGCGGACAAGATGGCGGACAAGATGGCGGACAAGATGGCGGACAAGATGGCGGGCAAGATGGCGGACAAGATGGCGGCCAAGATGGCGGCCAAGATGGCGGACAAGATGGCGGGCAAGATGGCGGACAAGATGGCGGACAAGATGGCGGACAAGATGGCGGACAAGATGGCGGACAAGATGGAGGCCAAGATGGCGGACAAGATGGCGGACAAGATGGCGGCCAAGATGGCGGACAAGATGGCGGACAAGATGGCGGGCAAGATGGCGGACAAGATGGCGGACAAGATGGCGGACAAGATGGCGGACAAGATGGCGGACAAGATGGCGGAAAGATGGCGGACAAGATGGCGGACAAGATGGCGGACAAGATGGCGGCCAAGATGGCGGCCAAGATGGCGGGCAAGATGGCGGACAAGATGGCGGACAAGATGGCGGACAAGATGGCGGGCAAGATGGCGGACAAGATGGCGGACAAGATGGCGGACAAGATGGCGGACAAGATGGCGGACAAGATGGCGGACAAGATGGCGGACAAGATGGCGGACAAGATGGCGGACACAAGATGGCGGACAAGATGGCGGCCAAGATGGCGGCCAAGATGGCGGCCAAGATGGCGTACACAAGATGGCGGACAAGATGGCGGACAAGATGGCGGACAAGATGGCGGACAAGATGGCGGACAAGATGGCGGCCAAGATGGCGGACAAGATGGCGGACAAGATGGCGGACAAGCTGGCGGCCAAGATGGCGGACAAGATGGCGGACAAGATGGCGGACAAGCTGGCGGCCAAGATGGCGGACAAGATGGCGGCCAAGATGGCGGCCAAGATGGCGGACAAGATGGCGGCCAAGATGGCGGACAAGATGGCGGACAAGATGGCGGCCAAGATGGCGGACAAGATGGCGGCCAAGATGGCGGAAAGGATGGCGGACACAAGATGGCGGCCACGATGGCGGACAAGATGGCGGCCAAGATGGCGGACAAGATGGCGGCCAAGATGGCGGCCAATATGGCGGCCAAGATGGCGGCCAAGATGGTTGCTAAGATGGCAGACAAGATGGCGGACAAAATGGCGGCCAAGATGGCGGACAAGATGGCGGACAAGATGGCGGACAAGATGGCGGACAAGATGGCGGACAAGATGGCGGACAAGATGGCGGACAAGATGGCGGACAAGATGGCGGACAAGATGGCGGACACAAGATGGCGGACAAGATGGCGGACAAGATGGCGGCCAAGATGGCGGACAAGATGGCGGACAAGATGGCGGACAATATGGCGGACAAGATGGCGGCCAAGATGGCGGATGAGATGGCGGACAAGATGGCGGCCAAGATGGCGGACAAGATGGCGGACAAGATGGCGGACAAGATGGCGGACAAGATGGCGGACTCAAGATGGCGGACAAGATGGCGGACAAGATGGCGGACAAGATGGCGGACAAGATGGCGGCCAAGATGGCGGACAAGATGGCGGACAAGATGGCGGGCAAGATGGCGGACAAGATGGCGGACAAGATGGCGGACAAGATGGCGGACAAGATGGCGGGCAAGATGGCGGACAAGATGGCGGACAAGATGGCGGACAAGATGGCGGACAAGATGGCGGCCAAGATGGCGGACAAGATGGCGGACAAGATGGCGGACAAGATGGCGGACAAGATGGCGGCCAAGATGGCGGACAAGATGGCGGGCAAGATGGCGGACAAGATGGCGGACAAGATGGCGGACAAGATGGCGGACAAGATGGCGGACAAGATGGCGGACAAGATGGCGGACAAGATGGCGGACAAGATGGCGGCCAAGATGGCGGACAAGATGGAGGCCAAGATGGCGGACAAGATGGCGGACAAGATGGAGGCCAAGATGGCGGACAAGATGGCGGACAAGATGGCGGACAAGATGGCGGACAAGATGGCGGCCAAGATGGCGGCCAAGATGGCGGCCAAGATGGCGGACAAGATGGCGGACAAGATGGCGGACAAGATGGCGGACAAGATGGCGGCCAAGATGGCGGAAAGGATGGCGGACACAAGATGGCGGCCACGATGGCGGACAAGATGGCGGCCAAAATGGCGGACAAGATGGCGGCCAAGATGGCGGCCAATATGGCGGCCAAGATGGCGGACAAGATGGCGGACAAGATGGCGGACAAGATGGCGGACAAGATGGCGGACAAGATGGCGGCCAAGATGGCGGACAAGATGGCGGGCAAGATGGCGGACAAGATGGCGGACAAGATGGCGGACAAGATGGCGGACAAGATGGCGGACAAGATGGCGGACAAGATGGCGGACAAGATGGCGGCCAAGATGGCGGACAAGATGGCGGACAAGATGGCGGACAAGATGGCGGACAAGATGGCGGCCAAGATGGCGGACAAGATGGCGGCCAAGATGGCGGACAAGATGGCGGACAAGATGGCGGACAAGATGGCGGACAAGATGGCGGACAAGATGGCGGACAAGATGGCGGACAAGATGGCGGACAAGATGGCGGGCAAGATGGCGGACAAGATGGCGGACAAGATGGCGGACAAGATGGCGGACAAGATGGAGGCCAAGATGGCGGACAAGATGGCGGACAAGATGGCGGCCAAGATGGCGGACAAGATGGCGGACAAGATGGCGGGCAAGATGGCGGACATGATGGCGGACAAGATGGCGGACAAGATGGCGGACAAGATAGCGGATAAGATGGCGGACAAGATGGCGGACAAGATGGCGGCCAAGATGGCGGACAAGATGGCGGGCAAGATGGCGGACAAGATGGCGGACAAGATGGCGGACAAGATGGCGGGCAAGATGGCGGACAAGATGGCGGACAAGATGGCGGACAAGATGGCGGACAAGATGGCGGACAAGATGGCGGACAAGATGGCGGACAAGATGGCGGACAAGATGGCGGACAAGATGGCGGACAAGATGGCGGACACAAGATGGCGGACAAGATGGCGGACAAGATGGCGGCCAAGATGGCGGACAAGATGGCGGACAAGATGGCGGACAATATGGCGGACAAGATGGCGGCCAAGATGGCGGATGAGATGGCGGACAAGATGGCGGACAAGATGGCGGCCAAGATGGCGGACAAGATGGCGGACAAGATGGCGGACAAGATGGCGGACAAGATGGCGGACAAGATGGCGGACAAGATGGCGGACAAGATGGCGGACAAGATGGCGGACAAGATGGCGGACAAGATGGCGGACAAGATGGCGGCCAAGATGGCGGACAAGATGGCGGACAAGATGGCGGACAAGATGGCGGACAAGATGGCGGGCAAGATGGCGGACAAGATGGCGGACAAGATGGCGGACAAGATGGCGGACAAGATGGCGGACAAGATGGCGGCCAAGATGGCGGACAAGATGGCGGGCAAGATGGCGGACAAGATGGCGGACAAGATGGCGAACAAGATGGCGGCCAAGATGGCGGCCAAGATGGCGGACAAGATGGCGGACAAGATGGCGGACAAGATGGCGGCCAAGATGGCGGACAAGATGGCGGCCAAGATGGCGAACAAGATGGCGGACAAGATGGCGGACAAGATGGCGGGCAAGATGGCGGACAAGATGGCGGACAAGATGGCGGCCAAGATGGCGGACAAGATGGCGGACAAGATGGCGGACAAGATGGCGGACAAGATGGCGGACAAGATGGCGGACAAGATGGCGGCCAAGATGGCGGACAAGATGGCGGGCAAGATGGCGGACAAGATGGCGGGCAAGATGGCGGACAAGATGGCGGACAAGATGGCGGACAAGATGGCGAACAAGATGGCGGCCAAGATGGCGGACAAGATGGCGGCCAAGATGGCGGACAAGATGGCGGACAAGATGGCGGCCAAGATGGCGGACAAGATGGCGGCCAAGATGGCGGACAAGATGGCGGACAAGATGGCGGACAAGATGGCGGACAAGATGGCGGACACAAGATGGCGGACAAGATGGCGGACAAGATGGCGGCCAAGATGGCGGACAAGATGGCGGGCAAGATGGCGGACAAGATGGCGGACAAGATGGCGGACAAGATGGCGGGCAAGATGGCGGACAAGATGGCGGACAAGATGGCGGACAAGATGGCGGACAAGATGGCGGCCAAGATGGCGGACAAGATGGCGGACAAGATGGCGGGCAAGATGGCGGACAAGATGGCGGACAAGATGGCGGACAAGATGGCGGACAAGATGGCGGACAAGATGGTAGACAAGATGGCGGCCAAGATGGCGGACTAGATGGCGGCCAAGATGGCGGACAAGATGGCGGGCAAGATGGCGGACAAGATGGCGGACAAGATGGCGGACAAGATGGCGGACAAGATGGCGGACAAGATGGCGGCCAAGATGGCGGACAAGATGGCGGCCGAGATGGCGGACAAGATGGCGGACAAGATGGCGGACAAGATGGCGGAAAAGATGGCGGACAAGATGGCGGACAAGATGGCGGGCAAGATGGCGGACAAGATGGCGGACAAGATGGCGGACAAGATGGCGGACAAGATGGCGGACAAGATGGCGGACAAGATGGCGGACAAGATGGCGGGCAAGATGGCGGACAAGATGGCGGACAAGATGGCGAACAAGATGGCGGCCAAGATGGCGGCCAAGATGGCGGACAAGATGGCGGACAAGATGGCGGCCAAGATGGCGGACAAGATGGCGGCCAAGATGGCGGACAAGATGGCGGACAAGATGGCGGACAAGATGGCGGGCAAGATGGCGGACAAGATGGCGGACAAGATGGCGGGCAAGATGGCGGACAAGATGGCGGACAAGATGGCGGACAAGATGGCGGACAAGATGGCAGACAAGATGGCGGACAAGATGGCGGACAAGATGGCGGCCAAGATGGCGGACAAGATGGCGGCCAAGATGGCGGACAAGATGGCGGGCAAGATGGCGGACAAGATGGCGGACAAGATGGCGGACAAGATGGCGGCCAAGATGGCGGACAAGATGGCGGACAAGATGGCGGACAAGATGGCGGACAAGATGGCGGACAAGATGGCGGGCAAGATGGCGGACAAGATGGCGGACAAGATGGCGGACAAGATGGCGGACAAAATGGCGGCCAAGATGGCGGACAAGATGGCGGACAAGATGGCGGACAAGATGGCGGACAAGATGGCGAACAAGATGGCGAACAAGATGGCGGCCAAGATGGCGGACAAGATGGCGGCCAAGATGGCGGACAAGATGGCGGCCAAGATGGCGGACAAGATGGCGGACAAGATGGCGGACAAGATGGCGGGCAAGATGGCGGGCAAGATGGCGGACAAGATGGCGGACAAGATGGCGGACAAGATGGCGGACAAGATGGCGGACAAGATGGCGGACAAGATGGCGGCCAAGATGGCGGACAAGATGGCGGACAAGATGGCGGACAAGATGGCGGCCAAGATGGCGGACAAGATGGCGGGCAAGATGGCGGACAAGATGGCGGGCAAGATGGCGGACAAGATGGCGGACAAGATGGCGGACAAGATGGCGAACAAGTTGGCGGCCAAGATGGCGGACAAGATGGCGGACAAGATGGCGGACAAGATGGCGGACAAGATGGCGGCCAAGATGGCGGACAAGATGGCGGCCAAGATGGCGGACAAGATGGCGGACAAGATGGCGGACAAGATGGCGGACAAGATGGCGGACAAGATGGCGAACAAGATGGCGGCCAAGATGGCGGGCAAGATGGCGGACAAGATGGCGGACAAGATGGCGGACAAGATGGCGGACAAGATGGCGGACAAGATGGCGGGCAAGATGGCGGACAAGATGGCGGACAAGATGGCGGACAAGATGGCGGCCAAGATGGCGGACAAGATGGCGGACAAGATGGCGGACAAGATGGCGGACAAGATGGCGGACAAGATGGCGGCCAAGATGGCGGACAAGATGGCGGACAAGATGGCGGACAAGATGGCGGACAAGATGGCGGACAAGATGGCGGACAAGATGGCGGACAAGATGGCGGACAAGATGGCGGACAAGATGGCGGCCAAGATGGCGGACAAGATGGCGGGCAAGATGGCGGACAAGATGGCGGACAAGATGGAGGCCAAGATGGCGGACAAGATGGCGGACAAGATGGCGGACAAGATGGCGGCCAAGATGGCGGACAAGATGGCGGACAAGATGGCGGCCAAGATGGCGGACAAGATGGCGGACAAGATGGCGGCCAAGATGGCGGACAAGATGGCGGACAAGATGGCGGACAAGATGGCGGACAAGATGGCGGACAAGATGGCGGGCAAGATGGCGGACAAGATGGCGGACAAGATGGCGGACAAGATGGCGGACAAGATGGCGGACAAGATGGCGGCCAAGATGGCGGACAAGATGGCGGACAAGATGGCGGCCAAGATGGCGGACAAGATGGCGGACAAGATGGCGGACAAGATGGCGGACAAGATGGCGGACAAGATGGCGGACAAGATGGCGGACAAGATGGCGGCCAAGATGGCGGACAAGATGGCGGGCAAGATGGCGGACAAGATGGCGGACAAGATGGCGGACAAGATGGCGGACAAGATGGCGGCCAAGATGGCGGACAAGATGGCGGACAAGATGGCGGCCAAGATGGCGGACAAGATGGCGGCCAAGATGGCGGACAAGATGGCGGACAAGATGGCGGACAAGATGGCGGCCAAGATGGCGGACAAGATGGCGGACAAGATGGCGGACAAGATGGCGGACAAGATGGCGGACAAGATGGCGGACAAGATGGCGGACAAGATGGCGGACAAGATGGCGGACAAGATGGCGGCCCAGATGGCGGACAAGATGGCGGGCAAGATGGCGGACAAGATGGCGGACAAGATGGAGGCCAAGATGGCGGACAAGATGGCGGACAAGATGGCGGACAAGATGGCGGACAAGATGGCGGCCAAGATGGCGGACAAGATGGCGGCCACGATGGCGGCCAAGATGGCGGACAAGATGGCGGACAAGATGGCGGCCAAGATGGCGGACAAGATGGCGGACAAGATGGCGGGCAAGATGGCGGACAAGATGGCGGACAAGATGGCGGACAAGATGGCGGACAAGATGGCGGCCAAGATGGCGGACAAGATGGCGGACAAGATGGCGGACAAGATGGCGGCCAAGATGGCGGACAAGATGGCGGCCAAGATGGCGGACAAGATGGCGGGCAAGATGGCGGACAAGATGGCGGACAAGATGGCGGACAAGATGGCGGACAAGATGGCGGACAAGATGGCGGACAAGATGGCGGGCAAGATGGCGGACAAGATGGCGGACAAGATGGCGGGCAAGATGGCGGACAAGATGGCGGACAAGATGGCGGACAAGATGGCGGACAAGATGGCGGACAAGATGGCGGCCAAGATGGCGGACAAGATGGCGGACAAGATGGCGGCCAAGATGGCGGACAAGATGGCGGCCAAGATGGCGGCCAAGATGGCGGCCAAGATGGCGGCCAAGATGGCGGACAAGATGGCGGACAAGATGGCGGACAAGATGGCGGACAAGATGGCGGACAAGATGGCGGACAAGATGGCGGACAAGATGGCGGACAAGATGGCGGGCAAGATGGCGGGCAAGATGGCGGACAAGATGGCGGACAAGATGGCGGACAAGATGGCGGACAAGATGGCGGCCAAGATGGCGGCCAAGATGGCGGACAAGATGGCGGACAAGATGGCGGCCAAGATGGCGGACAAGATGGCGGACAAGATGGCGGACAAGATGGCGGCCAAGATGGCGGACAAGATGGCGGGCAAGATGGCGGACAAGATGGCGGACAAGATGGCGGACAAGATGGCGAACAAGATGGCGGCCAAGATGGCGGACAAGATGGCGGACATGATGGCGGACAAGATGGCGGACAAGATGGCGGCCAAGATGGCGGACAAGATGGCGGCCAAGATGGCGGACAAGATGGCGGACAAGATGGCGGACAAGATGGCGGACAAGATGGCGGACAAGATGGCGGACAAGATGGCGGACAAGATGGCGGACAAGATGGCGGGCAAGATGGCGGACAAGATGGCGGACAAGATGGCGGACAAGATGGCGGACAAGATGGCGGACAAGATGGCGGCCAAGATGGCGGACAAGATGGCGGGCAAGATGGCGGACAAGATGGCGGACAAGATGGCGGACAAGATGGCGAACAAGATGGCGGCCAAGATGGCGGACAAGATGGCGGACAAGATGGCGGACAAGATGGCGGACAAGATGGCGGACAAGATGGCGGACAAGATGGCGGCCAAGATGGCGGACAAGATGGCGGACAAGATGGCGGGCAAGATGGCGGACAAGATGGCGGACAAGATGGCGGACAAGATGGCGAACAAGATGGCGGCCAAGATGGCGGACAAGATGGCGGACAAGATGGCGGACAAGATGGCGGACAAGATGGCGGCCAAGATGGCGGACAAGATGGCGGCCAAGATGGCGGACAAGATGGCGGACAAGATGGCGGACAAGATGGCGGCCAAGATGGCGGACAAGATGGCGGACAAGATGGCGGACAAGATGGCGGACAAGATGGCGGCCAAGATGGCGGACAAGATGGCGGACAAGATGGCGGACAAGATGGCGGACAAGATGGAGGCCAAGATGGCGGACAAGATGGCGGACAAGATGGCGGACAAGATGGCGGACAAGATGGCGGACAAGATGGCGGACAAGATGGCGGACAATATGGCGGACAAGATGGCGGCCAAGATGGCGGACAAGATGGCGGGCAAGATGGCGGACAAGATGGCGGACAAGATGGCGGCCAAGATGGCGGACAAGATGGCGGACAAGATGGCGGACAAGATGGCGGACAAGATGGCGGACAAGATGGCGGCCAAGATGGCGGACAAGATGGCGGGCAAGATGGCGGACAAGATGGCGGACAAGATGGCGGACAAGATGGCGGACAAGATGGCGGACAAGATGGCGGACAAGATGGCGGACAAGATGGCGGCCAAGATGGCGGACAAGATGGCGGGCAAGATGGCGGACAAGATGGCGGCCAAGATGGCGGCCAAGATGGCGGACAAGATGGCGGACAAGATGGCGGCCAAGATGGCGGACAAGATGGCGGACAAGATGGCGGACAAGATGGCGGCCAAGATGGCGGACAAGATGGCGGGCAAGATGGCGGACAAGATGGCGGCCAAGATGGCGGACAAGATGGCGGACAAGATGGCGGCCAAGATGGCGGACAAGATGGCGGACAAGATGGCGGACAAGATGGCGGACAAGATGGCGGACAAGATGGCGGGCAAGATGGCGGACAAGATGGCGGACAAGATGGCGGACAAGATGGCGGACAAGATGGCGGACAAGATGGCGGCCAAGATGGCGGACAAGATGGCGGGCAAGATGGCGGACAAGATGGCGGACAAGATGGCGGACAAGATGGCGAACAAGATGGCGGCCAAGATGGCGGACAAGATGGCGGACAAGATGGCGGACAAGATGGCGGACAAGATGGCGGCCAAGATGGCGGCCAAGATGGCGGACAAGATGGCGGACAAGATGGCGGACAAGATGGCGGGCAAGATGGCGGACAAGATGGCGGACAAGATGGCGGACAAGATGGCGAACAAGATGGCGGCCAAGATGGCGGACAAGATGGCGGACAAGATGGCGGCCAAGATGGCGGACAAGATGGCGGCCAAGATGGCGGACAAGATGGCGGCCAAGATGGCGGACAAGATGGCGGACAAGATGGCGGACAAGATGGCGGACAAGATGGCGGACAAGATGGCGGACAAGATGGCGGACAAGATGGCGGACAAGATGGCGGGCAAGATGGCGGACAAGATGGCGGACAAGATGGCGGACAAGATGGCGGACAAGATGGCGGACAAGATGGAGGCCAAGATGGCGGACAAGATGGCGGACAAGATGGCGGACAAGATGGCGGACAAGATGGCGGACAAGATGGCGGACAAGATGGCGGACAAGATGGCGGACAAGATGGCGGACAAGATGGCGGACAAGATGGCGGACACAAGATGGCGGACAAGATGGCGGACAAGATGGCGGCCAAGATGGCGGCCAAGATGGCGTACACAAGATGGCGGACAAGATGGCGGACAAGATGGCGGACAAGATGGCGAACAAGATGGCGGCCAAGATGGCGGACAAGATGGCGGACAAGATGGCGGACAAGATGGCGGACAAGATGGCGGCCAAGATGGCGGACAAGATGGCGGGCAAGATGGCGGACAAGATGGCGGACAAGATGGCGGACAAGATGGCGGACAAGATGGCGGCCAAGATGGCGGACAAGATGGCGGACAAGATGGCGGGCAAGATGGCGGACAAGATGGCGGACAAGATGGCGGACAAGATGGCGGGCAAGATGGCGGACAAGATGGCGGACAAGATGGCGGACAAGATGGCGGACAAGATGGCGGACAAGATGGCGGACAAGATGGCGGACAAGATGGCGGACAAGATGGCGGACAAGATGGCGGCCAAGATGGCGGACAAGATGGCGGGCAAGATGGCGGACAAGATGGCGGACAAGATGGCGGACAAGATGGCGGACAAGATGGCGGACAAGATGGCGGACAAGATGGCGGACAAGATGGCGGACAAGATGGCGGACAAGATGGCGGCCAAGATGGCTGACAAGATGGCGGCCAAGATGGCGGACAAGATGGCGGACAAGATGGAGGCCAAGATGGCGGACAAGATGGCGGACAAGATGGCGGACAAGATGGCGGACAAGATGGCGGCCAAGATGGCGGACAAGATGGCGGCCAAGATGGCGGCCAAGATGGCGGACAAGATGGCGGCCAAGATGGCGGCCAAGATGGCGGACAAGATGGCGGCCAAGATGGCGGAAAGGATGGCGGACACAAGATGGCGGCCACGATGGCGGACAAGATGGCGGCCAAGATGGCGGACAAGATGGCGGACAAGATGGCGGACAAGATGGCGGGCAAGATGGCGGACAAGATGGCGGACAAGATGGCGGACAAGATGGCGGACAAGATGGCGGACAAGATGGCGGACAAGATGGCGGACAAGATGGCGGACAAGATGGCGGGCAAGATGGCGGCCAAGATGGCGGACAAGATGGCGGACAAGATGGCGGACAAGATGGCGGACAAGATGGCGGACAAGATGGCGGACAAGATGGCGGACAAGATGGCGGACAAGATGGCGGACTCAAGATGGCGGACAAGATGGCGGACAAGATGGCGGACAAGATGGCGGACAAGATGGCGGACAAGATGGCGGACAAGATGGCGGACAAGATGGCGGACAAGATGGCGGGCAAGATGGCGGACAAGATGGCGGACAAGATGGCGGACAAGATGGCGGACAAGATGGCGGACAAGATGGCGGACAAGATGGCGGACAAGATGGCGGACAAGATGGCGAACAAGATGGCGGGCAAGATGGCGGACAAGATGGCGGACAAGATGGCGGACAAGATGGCGGACAAGATGGCGGACAAGATGGAGGCCAAGATGGCGGACAAGATGGCGGACAAGATGGCGGCCAAGATGGCGGACAAGATGGCGGACAAGATGGCGGGCAAGATGGCGGACAAGGTGGCGGACAAGATGGCGGACAAGATGGCGGACAAGATGGCGGACAAGATGGCGGACAAGATGGCGGACAAGATGGCGGCCAAGATGGCGGACAAGATGGCGGGCAAGATGGCGGACAAGATGGCGGACAAGATGGCGGACAAGATGGCGAACAAGATGGCGGCCAAGATGGCGGACAAGATGGCGGACAAGATGGCGGACAAGATGGCGGACAAGATGGCGGCCAAGATGGCGGACAAGATGGCGGCCAAGATGGCGGACAAGATGGCGGACAAGATGGCGGACAAGATGGCGGACAAGATGGCGGACAAGATGGCGGACAAGATGGCGGACAAGATGGCGGACAAGATGGCGGACAAGATGGCGGACAAGATGGCGGGCAAGATGGCGGACAAGATGGCGGACAAGATGGCGGACAAGATGGCGGACAAGATGGCGGACAAGATGGCGGACAAGATGGCGGACAAGATGGCGGACAAGATGGTGGACAAGATGGCGGACAAGATGGCGGACAAGATGGCGGACAAGATGGCGGACAAGATGGCGGACAAGATGGCGGACAAGATGGCGGACACAAGATGGCGGACAAGATGGCGGGCAAGATGGCGGACAAGATGGCGGACAAGATGGCGGACAAGATGGCGGACAAGATGGCGGACAAGATGGCGGCCAAGATGGCGGACAAGATGGCGGGCAAGATGGCGGACAAGATGGCGGACAAGATGGCGGACAAGATGGCGAACAAGATGGCGGCCAAGATGGCGGACAAGATGGCGGACAAGATGGCGGACAAGATGGCGGACAAGATGGCGGACAAGATGGCGGACAAGATGGCGGCCAAGATGGCGGACAAGATGGCGGACAAGATGGCGGGCAAGATGGCGGACAAGATGGCGGACAAGATGGCGGACAAGATGGCGGACAAGATGGCGGACAAGATGGCGGCCAAGATGGCGGACAAGATGGCGGGCAAGATGGCGGACAAGATGGCGGACAAGATGGCGGACAAGATGGCGGACAAGATGGCGGACAAGATGGAGGCCAAGATGGCGGACAAGATGGCGGACAAGATGGCGGCCAAGATGGCGGACAAGATGGCGGACAAGATGGCGGGCAAGATGGCGGACAAGATGGCGGACAAGATGGCGGACAAGATGGCGGACAAGATGGCGGACAAGATGGCGGACAAGATGGCGGACAAGATGGCGGACAAGATGGCGGACAAGATGGCGGGCAAGATGGCGGACAAGATGGCGGACAAGATGGCGGACAAGATGGCGAACAAGATGGCGGCCAAGATGGCGGACAAGATGGCGGACAAGATGGCGGACAAGATGGCGGACAAGATGGCGGCCAAGATGGCGGACAAGATGGCGGCCAAGATGGCGGACAAGATGGCGGACAAGATGGCGGACAAGATGGCGGACAAGATGGCGGACAAGATGGCGGCCAAGATGGCGGACAAGATGGCGGGCAAGATGGCGGACAAGATGGCGGACAAGATGGCGGACAAGATGGCGGACAAGATGGCGGACAAGATGGCGGACAAGATGGCGGACAAGATGGCGGACAAGATGGCGGACAAGATGGCGGCCAAGATGGCGGACAAGATGGCGGGCAAGATGGCGGACAAGATGGCGGACAAGATGGCGGACAAGATGGCGGACAAGATGGCGGGCAAGATGGCGGACAAGATGGCGGACAAGATGGCGGACAAGATGGCGGACAAGATGGCGGACAAGATGGCGGACAAGATGGCGGCCAAGATGGCGGACAAGATGGCGGGCAAGATGGCGGACAAGATGGCGGACAAGATGGCGGACAAGATGGCGGACAAGATGGCGGACAAGATGGAGGCCAAGATGGCGGACAAGATGGCGGACAAGATGGCGGCCAAGATGGCGGCCAAGATGGCGGCCAAGATGGCGGGCAAGATGGCGGACAAGATGGCGGACAAGATGGCGGACAAGATGGCGGACAAGATGGCGGACAAGATGGCGGACAAGATGGCGGACAAGATGGCGGCCAAGATGGCGGACAAGATGGCGGGCAAGATGGCGGACAAGATGGCGGACAAGATGGCGGACAAGATGGCGAACAAGATGGCGGCCAAGATGGCGGACAAGATGGCGGACAAGATGGCGGACAAGATGGCGGACAAGATGGCGGACAAGATGGCGGACAAGATGGCGGCCAAGATGGCGGACAAGATGGCGGACAAGATGGCGGACAAGATGGCGGACAAGATGGCGGACAAGATGGCGGACAAGATGGCGGACAAGATGGCGGGCAAGATGGCGGACAAGATGGCGGACAAGATGGCGGACAAGATGGCGGACAAGATGGCGGACAAGATGGAGGCCAAGATGGCGGACAAGATGGCGGACAAGATGGCGGACAAGATGGCGGACAAGATGGCGGACAAGATGGCGGACAAGATGGCGGACAAGATGGCGGACACAAGATGGCGGACACAAGATGGCGGACAAGATGGCGGACAAGATGGCGGCCAAGATGGCGGCCAAGATGGCGTACACAAGATGGCGGACAAGATGGCGGACAAGATGGCGGACAAGATGGCGAACAAGATGGCGGCCAAGATGGCGGACAAGATGGCGGAAAGGATGGCGGACAAGATGGCGGACAAGATGGCGGCCAAGATGGCGGACAAGATGGCGGGCAAGATGGCGGACAAGATGGCGGACACAAGATGGCGGACAAGATGGCGGACAAGATGGCGGCCAAGATGGCGGCCAAGATGGCGTACACAAGATGGCGGACAAGATGGCGGACAAGATGGCGGACAAGATGGCGAACAAGATGGCGGGCAAGATGGCGGACAAGATGGCGGACAAGATGGCGGACAAGATGGCGGCCAAGATGGCGAACAAGATGGCGGGCAAGATGGCGGACAAGATGGCGGACAAGATGGCGGACAAGATGGCGGACAAGATGGCGGACAAGATGGCGGACACAAGATGGCGGACAAGATGGCGGCCAAGATGGCGGCCAAGATGGCGTACACAAGATGGCGGACAAGATGGCGGACAAGATGGCGGACAAGATGGCGGACAAGATGGCGGACAAGATGGCGGACAAGATGGCGGCCAAGATGGCGGACAAGATGGCGGACAAGATGACGGACAAGATGGCGGACAAGATGGCGGACAAGATGGCGGACACAAGATGGCGGACAAGATGGCGGACAAGATGGCGGCCAAGATGGCGGCCAAGATGGCGTACACAAGATGGCGGACAAGATGGCGGACAAGATGGCGGACAAGATGGCGAACAAGATGGCGGCCAAGATGGCGGACAAGATGGCGGACAAGATGGCGGACAAGATGGCGGACAAGATGGCGGACAAGATGGCGGACAAGATGGCGGGCAAGATGGCGGACAAGATGGCGGACAAGATGGCGGACAAGATGGCGGACAAGATGGCGGCCAAGATGGCGGACAAGATGGCGGACAAGATGGCGGGCAAGATGGCGGACAAGATGGCGGACAAGATGGCGGACAAGATGGCGGGCAAGATGGCGGACAAGATGGCGGACAAGATGGCGGACAAGATGGCGGACAAGATGGCGGACAAGATGGCGGACAAGATGGCGGACAAGATGGCGGCCAAGATGGCGGACAAGATGGCGGACAAGATGGCGGACAAGATGGCGGACAAGATGGCGGCCAAGATGGCGGACAAGATGGCGGGCAAGATGGCGGACAAGATGGCGGACAAGATGGCGGACAAGATGGCGGACAAGATGGCGGACAAGATGGCGGACAAGATGGCGGACAAGATGGCGGCCAAGATGGCGGGCAAGATGGCGGACAAGATGGCGGACAAGATGGAGGCCAAGATGGCGGACAAGATGGCGGACAAGATGGCGGACAAGATGGCGGACAAGATGGCGGCCAAGATGGCGGACAAGATGGCGGCCAAGATGGCGGCCAAGATGGCGGACAAGATGGCGGCCAAGATGGCGGCCAAGATGGCGGCCAAGATGGCGGACAAGATGGCGGCCAAGATGGCGGGCAAGATGGCGGACAAGATGGCGGACAAGATGGCGGACAAGATGGCGGACAAGATGGCGGCCAAGATGGCGGACAAGATGGCGGACAAGATGGCGGACAAGATGGCGGACAAGATGGCGGACAAGATGGCGGACAAGATGGCGGGCAAGATGGCGGACAAGATGGCGGACAAGATGGCGGACAAGATGGCGGACAAGATGGCGGCCAAGATGGCGGACAAGATGGCGGACAAGATGGCGGACAAGATGGCGGACAAGATGGCGGCCAAGATGGCGGACAAGATGGCGGACAAGATGACGGACAAGATGGCGGACAAGATGGCGGACAAGATGGCGGACACAAGATGGCGGACAAGATGGCGGACAAGATGGCGGCCAAGATGGCGGCCAAGATGGCGTACACAAGATGGCGGACAAGATGGCGGACAAGATGGCGGACAAGATGGCGAACAAGATGGCGGCCAAGATGGCGGACAAGATGGCGGACAAGATGGCGGACAAGATGGCGGACAAGATGGCGGACAAGATGGCGGCCAAGATGGCGGCCAAGATGGCGGGCAAGATGGCGGACAAGATGGCGGACAAGATGGCGGACAAGATGGCGGCCAAGATGGCGGACAAGATGGCGGACAAGATGGCGGGCAAGATGGCGGACAAGATGGCGGACAAGATGGCGGACAAGATGGCGGGCAAGATGGCGGACAAGATGGCGGACAAGATGGCGGACAAGATGGCGGACAAGATGGCGGACAAGATGGCGGACAAGATGGCGGACAAGATGGCGGCCAAGATGGCGGACAAGATGGCGGACAAGATGGCGGACAAGATGGCGGACAAGATGGCGGCCAAGATGGCGGACAAGATGGCGGGCAAGATGGCGGACAAGATGGCGGACAAGATGGCGGACAAGATGGCGGACAAGATGGCGGACAAGATGGCGGACAAGATGGCGGACAAGATGGCGGCCAAGATGGCGGGCAAGATGGCGGACAAGATGGCGGACAAGATGGAGGCCAAGATGGCGGACAAGATGGCGGACAAGATGGCGGACAAGATGGCGGACAAGATGGCGGCCAAGATGGCGGACAAGATGGCGGCCAAGATGGCGGACAAGATGGCGGCCAAGATGGCGGCCAAGATGGCGGACAAGATGGCGGCCAAGATGGCGGAAAGGATGGCGGACACAAGATGGCGGCCACGATGGCGGACAAGATGGCGGCCAAGATGGCGGCCAAGATGGCGGACAAGATGGCGGACAAGATGGCGGACAAGATGGCGGACAAGATGGCGGACAAGATGGCGGACAAGATGGCGGGCAAGATGGCGGACAAGATGGCGGACAAGATGGCGGACAAGATGGCGGACAAGATGGCGGCCAAGATGGCGGACAAGATGGCGGACAAGATGGCGGACAAGATGGCGGACAAGATGGCGGCCAAGATGGCGGACAAGATGGCGGGCAAGATGGCGGACAAGATGGCGGACAAGATGGCGGACAAGATGGCGGACAAGATGGCGGACAAGATGGCGGACAAGATGGCGGACAAGATGGCGGACAAGATGGCGGACAAGATGGCGGACAAGATGGCGGGCAAGATGGCGGCCAAGATGGCGGACAAGATGGCGGGCAAGATGGCGGACAAGATGGCGGACAAGATGGCGGACAAGATGGCGGACAAGATGGCGGACAAGATGGCGGACAAGATGGCGGACAAGATGGCGGACTCAAGATGGCGGACAAGAATGCGGACAAGATGGCGGACAAGATGGCGGACAAGATGGCGGACAAGATGGCGGCCAAGATGGCGGACAAGATGGCGGCCAAGATGGCGGACAAGATGGCGGACAAGATGGCGGACAAGATGGCGGACAAGATGGCGGACAAGATGGCGGACAAGATGGCGGACAAGATGGCGGACAAGATGGCTGGCAAGATGGCGGACAAGATGGCGGACAAGATGGCGGACAAGATGGCGGACAAGATGGCGGACAAGATGGAGGCCAAGATGGCGGACAAGATGGCGGACAAGATGGCGGCCAAGATGGCGGACAATATGGCGGACAAGATGGCGGGCAAGATGGCGGACAAGATGGCGGACAAGATGGCGGACAAGATGGCGGACAAGATGGCGGACAAGATGGCGGACAAGATGGCGGACAAGATGGCGGACAAGATGGCGGACAAGATGGCGGGCAAGATGGCGGACAAGATGGCGGACAAGATGGCGGACAAGATGGCGAACAAGATGGCGGCCAAGATGGCGGACAAGATGGCGGACAAGATGGCGGACAAGATGGCGGACAAGATGGCGGCCAAGATGGCGGACAAGATGGCGGCCAAGATGGCGGACAAGATGGCGGACAAGATGGCGGACAAGATGGCGGACAAGATGGCGGACAAGATGGCGGACAAGATGGCGGACAAGATGGCGGACAAGATGGCGGGCAAGATGGCGGACAAGATGGCGGACAAGATGGCGGACAAGATGGCGGACAAGATGGAGGCCAAGATGGCGGACAAGATGGCGGACAAGATGGCGGACAAGATGGCGGACAAGATGGCGGACAAGATGGCGGACAAGATGGCGGACAAGATGGCGGACAAGATGGCGGACAAGATGGCGGACAAGATGGCGGACACAAGATGGCGGACAAGATGGCGGACAAGATGGCGGCCAAGATGGCGGCCAAGATGGCGTACACAAGATGGCGGACAAGATGGCGGACAAGATGGCGGACAAGATGGCGAACAAGATGGCGGCCAAGATGGCGGACAAGATGGCGGACAAGATGGCGGACAAGATGGCGGACAAGATGGCGGACAAGATGGCGGACAAGATGGCGGGCAAGATGGCGGACAAGATGGCGGACAAGATGGCGGACAAGATGGCGGACAAGATGGCGGCCAAGATGGCGGACAAGATGGCGGACAAGATGGCGGGCAAGATGGCGGACAAGATGGCGGCCAAGATGGCGGACAAGATGGCGGGCAAGATGGCGGACAAGATGGCGGACAAGATGGCGGACAAGATGGCGGACAAGATGGAGGCCAAGATGGCGGACAAGATGGCGGGCAAGATGGCGGACAAGAAGGGGGACAAGATGGCGGACAAGATGGCGGACAAGATGGCGGACAAGATGGAGGCCAAGATGGCGGACAAGATGGCGGACAAGATGGCGGCCAAGATGGCGGACAAGATGGCGGACAAGATGGCGGGCAAGATGGCGGACAAGATGGCGGACAAGATGGCGGACAAGATGGCGGACAAGATGGCGGACAAGATGGCGGCCAAGATGGCGGACAAGATGGCGGGCAAGATGGCGGACAAGATGGCGGACAAGATGGCGGACAAGATGGCGAACAAGATGGCGGACAAGATGGCGGACAAGATGGCGGACAAGATGGCGGACAAGATGGCGGCCAAGATGGCGGACAAGATGGCGGCCAAGATGGCGGACAAGATGGCGGACAAGATGGCGGACAAGATGGCGGACAAGATGGAGGACAAGATGGCGGACAAGATGGCGGACAAGATGGCGGACAAGATGGCGGACAAGATGGCGGGCAAGATGGCGGACAAGATGGCGGACAAGATGGCGGACAAGATGGCGGACAAGATGGCGGACAAGATGGAGGCCAAGATGGCGGACAAGATGGCGGACAAGATGGCGGACAAGATGGCGGACAAGATGGCGGACAAGATGGCGGACAAGATGGCGGACAAGATGGCGGACAAGATGGCGGACAAGATGGCGGACAAGATGGCGGACACAAGATGAAGGACAAGATGGCGGACAAGATGGCGGCCAAGATGGCGGCCAAGATGGCGTACACAAGATGGCGGACAAGATGGCGGACAAGATGGCGGACAAGATGGCGAACAAGATGGCGGCCAAGATGGCGGACAAGATGGCGGACAAGATGGCGGACAAGATGGCGGACAAGATGGCGGACAAGATGGCGGCCAAGATGGCGGACAAGATGGCGGGCAAGATGGCGGACAAGATGGCGGCCAAGATGGCGTACACAAGATGGCGGACAAGATGGCGGACAAGATGGCGGACAAGATGGCGAACAAGATGGCGGGCAAGATGGCGGACAAGATGGCGGACAAGATGGCGGACAAGATGGCGGGCAAGATGGCGGACAAGATGGCGGACAAGATGGCGGACAAGATGGCGGACAAGATGGCGGACAAGATGGCGGACAAGATGGCGGACAAGATGGCGGCCAAGATGGCGGACAAGATGGCGGACAAGATGGCGGACAAGATGGCGGACAAGATGGCGGACAAGATGGCGGACAAGATGGCGGGCATGATGGCGGACAAGATGGCGGACAAGATGGCGGACAAGATGGCGGACAAGATGGCGGACAAGATGGCGGACAAGATGGCGGACAAGATGGCGGCCAAGATGGCGGCCAAGATGGCGGACAAGATGGCGGGCAAGATGGCGGACAAGATGGCGGACAAGATGGAGGCCAAGATGGCGGACAAGATGGCGGACAAGATGGCGGACAAGATGGCGGACAAGATGGCGGCCAAGATGGCGGACAAGATGGCGGCCAAGATGGCGGCCAAGATGGCGGACAAGATGGCGGACAAGATGGCGGCCAAGATGGCGGACAAGATGGCGGCCAAGATGGCGGAAAGGATGGCGGACACAAGATGGCGGCCACGATGGCGGACAAGATGGCGGCCAAGATGGCGGACAAGATGGCGGACAAGATGGCGGACAAGATGGCGGACAAGATGGCGGACAAGATGGCGGGCAAGATGGCGGACAAGATGGCGGACAAGAAGGCGGACAAGATGGCGGACAAGATGGCGGCCAAGATGGCGGACAAGATGGCGGGCAAGATGGCGGACAAGATGGCGGACAAGATGGCGGACAAGATGGCGGGCAAGATGGCGGACAAGATGGCGGACAAGATGGCGGACAAGATGGCGGACAAGATGGCGGACAAGATGGCGGACAAGATGGCGGACAAGATGGCGGACAAGATGGCGGACACAAGATGCCGGACAAGATGGCGGACAAGATGGCGGCCAAGATGGCGGACAAGATGGCGGACAATATGGCGGCCAAGATGGCGGATGAGATGGCGGACAAGATGGCGGCCAAGATGGCGGACTCAAGATGGCGGACAAGATGGCGGACAAGATGGCGGACAAGATGGCGGACAAGATGGCGGACAAGATGGCGGCCAAGATGGCGGACAAGATGGCGGACAAGATGGCGGACAAGATGGCGGACAAGATGGAGGCCAAGATGGCGGACAAGATGGCGGACAAAATGGTGGACAAGATGGCGGACAAGATGGCGGACAAGATGGCGGACAAGATGGCGGACAAGATGGCGGACAAGATGGCGGACAAGATGGCGGACTCAAGATGGCGGACAAGATGGCGGACAAGATGGCGGACAAGATGGCGGACAAGATGGCGGACAAGATGGCGGCCAAGATGGCGGACAAGATGGCGGACAAGATGGCGGGCAAGATGGCGGACAAGATGGCGGACAAGATGGCGGACAAGATGGCGGACAAGATGGCGGGCAAGATGGCGGACAAGATGGCGGACAAGATGGCGGACAAGATGGCGGACAAGATGGCGGACAAGATGGCGGCCAAGATGGCGGACAAGATGGCGGGCAAGATGGCGGACAAGATGGCGGACAAGATGGCGGACAAGATGGCGGACAAGATGGCGGACAAGATGGCGGACTCAAGATGGCGGACAAGATGGCGGACAAGATGGCGGACAAGATGGCGGACTCAAGATGGCGGACAAGATGGCGGCCAAGATGGCGGACAAGATGGCGGCCAAGATGGCGGACAAGATGGCGGACAAGATGGCGGACAAGATGGCGGACAAGATGGCGGACAAGATGGCGGACAAGATGGCGGCCAAGATGGCGGACAAGATGGCGGACAAGATGGCGGGCAAGATGGCGGACAAGATGGCGGACAAGATGGCGGACAAGATGGCGGACAAGATGGCGGACAAGATGGAGGCCAAGATGGCGGACAAGATGGCGGACAAGATGGCGGCCAAGATGGCGGACAAGATGGCGGGCAAGATGGCGGACAAGATGGCGGACAAGATGGCGGACAAGATGGCGGACAAGATGGCGGACAAGATGGCGGACAAGATGGCGGACAAGATGGCGGCCAAGATGGCGGACAAGATGGCGGACAAGATGGCGGGCAAGATGGCGGACAAGATGGCGGACAAGATGGCGGGCAAGATGGCGGACAAGATGGCGGACAAGATGGCGGACAAGATGGCGGACAAGATGGCGGACAAGATGGCGGACAAGATGGCGGACAAGATGGCGGACACAAGATGGCGGACAAGATGGCGGCCAAGATGGCGGCCAAGATGGCGGCCAAGATGGCGGCCAAGATGGCGGCCAAGATGGCGGCCAAGATGGCGGACAAGATGGCGGACAAGATGGCGGACAAGATGGCGGACAAGATGGCGGCCAAGATGGCGGACAAGATGGCGGCCAAGATGGCGGACAAGATGGCGGACAAGATGGCGGCCAAGATGGCGGCCAAGATGGCGGACAAGATGGCGGACAAGATGGCGGACAAGATGGCGGACAAGATGGCGGCCAAGATGGCGGACAAGATGGCGGCCAAGATGGCGGAAAGGATGGCGGACACAAGATGGCGGCCACGATGGCGGACAAGATGGCGGCCAAGATGGCGGACAAGATGGCGGCCAAGATGGCGGCCAATATGGCGGCCAAGATGGCGGCCACGATGGCGGACAAGATGGCGGCCAAGATGGCGGACAAGATGGCGGCCAAGATGGCGGCCAATATGGCGGCCAAGATGGCGGCCAAGATGGTTGCTAAGATGGCAGACAAGATGGCGGACAAGATGGCGGCCAAGATGGCGGACAAGATGGCGGACAAGATGGCGGACAAGATGGCGGACAAGATGGCGGACAAGATGGCGGACAAGATGGCGGACAAGATGGCGGACAAGATGGCGGACAAGATGGCGGACAAGATGGCGGACAAGATGGCGGACAAGATGCCGGACAAGATGGCGGACAAGATGGCGGACAAGCTGGCGGCCAAGATGGCGGACAAGATGGCGGCCAAGATGGCGGACAAGATGGCGGACAAGATGGCGGCCAAGATGGCGGACAAGATGGCGGACAAGATGGCGGCCAAGATGGCGGACAAGATGGCGGCCAAGATGGCGGAAAAGATGGCGGACACAAGATGGCGGCCACGATGGCGGACAAGATGGCGGACAAGATGGCGGACAAGATGGCGGCCAAGATGGCGGCCAATATGGCGGCCAAGATGGCGGCCAAGATGGTTTCTAAGATGGCAGACAAGATGGCGGACAAGATGGCGGACAAGATGGCGGACAAGATGGCGGCCAAGATGGCGGCCAAGATGGCGGACAAGATGGCGACCAAGATGGCGGACAAGATGGCGGACAAGATGGCGGACAAGATGGCGGACAAGATGGCGGACAAGATGGCGGGCACAAGATGGCGGACAAGATGGCTGACAAGATGGCGGCCAAGATGGCGGACAAGATGGCGGACAAGATGGCGGCCAATATGGCGGACAAGATGGCGGCCAAGATGAAGGATGAGATGGCGGACAAGATGGCGGACAAGATGGCGGACTCAAGATGGCGGACAAGATGGCGGACAAGATGGCGGACAAGATGGCGGACAAGATGGCGGACAAGATGGCGGCCAAGATGGCGGACAAGATGGCGGGCAAGATGGCGGACAAGATGGAGGCCAAGATGGCGGACAAGATGGCGGACAAGATGGCGGCCAAGATGGCGGACAAGATGGCGGACAAGATGGCGGGCAAGATGGCGGACAAGATGGCGGACAAGATGGCGGACAAGATGGCGGACAAGATGGCGGACAAGATGGCGGACAAGATAGATGGCGGCCAAGATGGCGGCCAAGATGGCGGACAAGATGGCGGGCAAGATGGCGGACAAGATGGCGGACAAGATGGCGGACAAGATGGCGGGCAAGATGGCGGACAAGATGGCGGACAAGATGGCGGACAAGATGGCGGACAAGATGGCGGACAAGATGGCGGACAAGATGGCGGACAAGATGGCGGACACAAGATGGCGGACAAGATGGCGGACAAGATGGCGGCCAAGATGGCGGCCAAGATGGCGTACACAAGATGGCGGACAAGATGGCGGACAAGATGGCGGACAAGATGGCGGACAAGATGGCGGACAAGATGGCGGCCAAGATGGCGGACAAGATGGCGGACAAGATGGCGGACAAGCTGGCGGCCAAGATGGCGGACAAGATGGCGGCCAAGATGGCGGCCAAGATGGCGGACAAGATGGCGGCCAAGATGGCGGACAAGATGGCGGACAAGATGGCGGCCAAGATGGCGGACAAGATGGCGGCCAAGATGGCGGAAAGGATGGCGGACACAAGATGGCGGCCACGATGGCGGCCACGATGGCGGACAAGATGGCGGCCAAGATGGCGGACAAGATGGCGGCCAAGATGGCGGCCAATATGGCGGCCAAGATGGCGGCCAAGATGGTTGCTAAGATGGCAGACAAGATGGCGGACAAGATGGCGGACAAGATGGCGGACAAGATGGCGGACAAGATGGCGGACAAGATGGCGGACACAAGATGGCGGACAAGATGGCGGACAAGATGGCGGACAAGATGGCGGGCACAAGATGGCGGACAAGATGGCTGACAAGATGGCGGATGAGATGGCGGACAAGATGGCGGCCAAGATGGCGGACTCAAGATGGCGGACAAGATGGCGGACAAGATGGCGGACAAGATGGCGGACAAGATGGCGGACAAGATGGCGGCCAAGATGGCGGACAAGATGGCGGACAAGATGGCGGACAAGATGGCGGACAAGATGGAGGCCAAGATGGCGGACAAGATGGCGGACAAAATGGTGGACAAGATGGCGGACAAGATGGCGGACAAGATGGCGGACAAGATGGCGGACAAGATGGCGGACAAGATGGCGGACAAGATGGCGGACTCAAGATGGCGGACAAGATGGCGGACAAGATGGCGGACAAGATGGCGGACAAGATGGCGGACAAGATGGCGGCCAAGATGGCGGACAAGATGGCGGACAAGATGGCGGGCAAGATGGCGGACAAGATGGCGGACAAGATGGCGGACAAGATGGCGGACAAGATGGCGGGCAAGATGGCGGACAAGATGGCGGACAAGATGGCGGACAAGATGGCGGACAAGATGGCGGACAAGATGGCGGCCAAGATGGCGGACAAGATGGCGGGCAAGATGGCGGACAAGATGGCGGACAAGATGGCGGACAAGATGGCGGACAAGATGGCGGACAAGATGGCGGACTCAAGATGGCGGACAAGATGGCGGACAAGATGGCGGACAAGATGGTGGACTCAAGATGGCGGACAAGATGGCGGCCAAGATGGCGGACAAGATGGCGGCCAAGATGGCGGACAAGATGGCGGACAAGATGGCGGACAAGATGGCGGACAAGATGGCGGACAAGATGGCGGACAAGATGGCGGCCAAGATGGCGGACAAGATGGCGGACAAGATGGCGGGCAAGATGGCGGACAAGATGGCGGACAAGATAGATGGCGGCCAAGATGGCGGCCAAGATGGCGGACAAGATGGCGGGCAAGATGGCGGACAAGATGGCGGACAAGATGGCGGACAAGATGGCGGGCAAGATGGCGGACAAGATGGCGGACAAGATGGCGGACAAGATGGCGGACAAGATGGCGGACAAGATGGCGGACAAGATGGCGGACACAAGATGGCGGACAAGATGGCGGACAAGATGGCGGACAAGATGGCGGGCACAAGATGGCGGACAAGATGGCTGACAAGATGGCGGCCAAGATGGCGGACAAGATGGCGGACAAGATGGCGGACAAGATGGCGGCCAAGATGGCGGACAAGATGGCGGGCAAGATGGCGGACAAGATGGCGGACAAGATGGCGGACAAGATGGCGGACAAGATGGCGGCCAAGATGGCGGACAAGATGGCGGACAAGATGGCGGACAAGATGGCGGACAAGATGGCGGCCAAGATGGCGGACAAGATGGCGGGCAAGATGGCGGACAAGATGGCGGACAAGATGGCGGACAAGATGGCGGACAAGATGGCGGACAAGATGGCGGACAAGATGGCGGACAAGATGGCGGACAAGATGGCGGACAAGATGGCGGACAAGATGGCGGACAAGATGGCGGGCAAGATGGCGGCCAAGATGGCGGACAAGATGGCGGGCAAGATGGCGGACAAGATGGCGGACAAGATGGCGGACAAGATGGCGGACAAGATGGCGGACAAGATGGCGGACAAGATGGCGGACAAGATGGCGGACTCAAGATGGCGGACAAGAATGCGGACAAGATGGCGGACAAGATGGCGGACAAGATGGCGGACAAGATGGCGGCCAAGATGGCGGACAAGATGGCGGCCAAGATGGCGGACAAGATGGCGGACAAGATGGCGGACAAGATGGCGGACAAGATGGCGGACAAGATGGCGGACAAGATGGCGGACAAGATGGCGGACAAGATGGCTGGCAAGATGGCGGACAAGATGGCGGACAAGATGGCGGACAAGATGGCGGACAAGATGGCGGACAAGATGGAGGCCAAGATGGCGGACAAGATGGCGGACAAGATGGCGGCCAAGATGGCGGACAATATGGCGGACAAGATGGCGGGCAAGATGGCGGACAAGATGGCGGACAAGATGGCGGACAAGATGGCGGACAAGATGGCGGACAAGATGGCGGACAAGATGGCGGACAAGATGGCGGACAAGATGGCGGACAAGATGGCGGACAAGATGGCGGGCAAGATGGCGGACAAGATGGCGGACAAGATGGCGGACAAGATGGCGAACAAGATGGCGGCCAAGATGGCGGACAAGATGGCGGACAAGATGGCGGACAAGATGGCGGACAAGATGGCGGCCAAGATGGCGGACAAGATGGCGGCCAAGATGGCGGACAAGATGGCGGACAAGATGGCGGACAAGATGGCGGACAAGATGGCGGACAAGATGGCGGACAAGATGGCGGACAAGATGGCGGACAAGATGGCGGGCAAGATGGCGGACAAGATGGCGGACAAGATGGCGGACAAGATGGCGGACAAGATGGAGGCCAAGATGGCGGACAAGATGGCGGACAAGATGGCGGACAAGATGGCGGACAAGATGGCGGACAAGATGGCGGACAAGATGGCAGACAAGATGGCGGACAAGATGGCGGACAAGATGGCGGACAAGATGGCGGACACAAGATGGCGGACAAGATGGCGGACAAGATGGCGGCCAAGATGGCGGCCAAGATGGCGTACACAAGATGGCGGACAAGATGGCGGACAAGATGGCGGACAAGATGGCGAACAAGATGGCGGCCAAGATGGCGGACAAGATGGCGGACAAGATGGCGGACAAGATGGCGGACAAGATGGCGGACAAGATGGCGGACAAGATGGCGGGCAAGATGGCGGACAAGATGGCGGACAAGATGGCGGACAAGATGGCGGACAAGATGGCGGCCAAGATGGCGGACAAGATGGCGGACAAGATGGCGGGCAAGATGGCGGACAAGATGGCGGCCAAGATGGCGGACAAGATGGCGGGCAAGATGGCGGACAAGATGGCGGACAAGATGGCGGACAAGATGGCGGACAAGATGGCGGCCAAGATGGCGGACAAGATGGCGGGCAAGATGGCGGACAAGAAGGGGGACAAGATGGCGGACAAGATGGCGGACAAGATGGCGGACAAGATGGAGGCCAAGATGGCGGACAAGATGGCGGACAAGATGGCGGCCAAGATGGCGGACAAGATGGCGGACAAGATGGCGGGCAAGATGGCGGACAAGATGGCGGACAAGATGGCGGACAAGATGGCGGACAAGATGGCGGACAAGATGGCGGCCAAGATGGCGGACAAGATGGCGGGCAAGATGGCGGACAAGATGGCGGACAAGATGGCGGACAAGATGGCGAACAAGATGGCGGACAAGATGGCGGACAAGATGGCGGACAAGATGGCGGACAAGATGGCGGCCAAGATGGCGGACAAGATGGCGGCCAAGATGGCGGACAAGATGGCGGACCAGATGGCGGACAAGATGGCGGACAAGATGGAGGACAAGATGGCGGACAAGATGGCGGACAAGATGGCGGACAAGATGGCGGGCAAGATGGCGGACAAGATGGCGGACAAGATGGCGGACAAGATGGCGGACAAGATGGCGGACAAGATGGAGGCCAAGATGGCGGACAAGATGGCGGACAAGATGGCGGACAAGATGGCGGACAAGATGGCGGACAAGATGGCGGACAAGATGGCGGACAAGATGGCGGACAAGATGGCGGACAAGATGGCGGACAAGATGGCGGACACAAGATGAAGGACAAGATGGCGGACAAGATGGCGGCCAAGATGGCGGCCAAGATGGCGTACACAAGATGGCGGACAAGATGGCGGACAAGATGGCGGACAAGATGGCGAACAAGATGGCGGCCAAGATGGCGGACAAGATGGCGGACAAGATGGCGGACAAGATGGCGGACAAGATGGCGGACAAGATGGCGGCCAAGATGGCGGACAAGATGGCGGGCAAGATGGCGGACAAGATGGCGGCCAAGATGGCGTACACAAGATGGCGGACAAGATGGCGGACAAGATGGCGGACAAGATGGCGAACAAGATGGCGGGCAAGATGGCGGACAAGATGGCGGACAAGATGGCGGACAAGATGGCGGGCAAGATGGCGGACAAGATGGCGGACAAGATGGCGGACAAGATGGCGGACAAGATGGCGGACAAGATGGCGGACAAGATGGCGGACAAGATGGCGGCCAAGATGGCGGACAAGATGGCGGACAAGATGGCGGACAAGATGGCGGACAAGATGGCGGACAAGATGGCGGACAAGATGGCGGGCATGATGGCGGACAAGATGGCGGACAAGATGGCGGACAAGATGGCGGACAAGATGGCGGACAAGATGGCGGACAAGATGGCGGACAAGATGGCGGCCAAGATGGCGGCCAAGATGGCGGCCAAGATGGCGGACAAGATGGCGGGCAAGATGGCGGACAAGATGGCGGACAAGATGGAGGCCAAGATGGCGGACAAGATGGCGGACAAGATGGCGGACAAGATGGCGGACAAGATGGCGGCCAAGATGGCGGACAAGATGGCGGCCAAGATGGCGGCCAAGATGGCGGACAAGATGGCGGACAAGATGGCGGCCAAGATGGCGGACAAGATGGCGGCCAAGATGGCGGAAAGGATGGCGGACACAAGATGGCGGCCACGATGGCGGACAAGATGGCGGCCAAGATGGCGGACAAGATGGCGGACAAGATGGCGGACAAGATGGCGGACAAGATGGCGGACAAGATGGCGGGCAAGATGGCGGACAAGATGGCGGACAAGAAGGCGGACAAGATGGCGGACAAGATGGCGGCCAAGATGGCGGACAAGATGGCGGGCAAGATGGCGGACAAGATGGCGGACAAGATGGCGGACAAGATGGCGGGCAAGATGGCGGACAAGATGGCGGACAAGATGGCGGACAAGATGGCGGACAAGATGGCGGACAAGATGGCGGACAAGATGGCGGACAAGATGGCGGACAAGATGGCGGACACAAGATGCCGGACAAGATGGCGGACAAGATGGCGGCCAAGATGGCGGACAAGATGGCGGACAATATGGCGGCCAAGATGGCGGATGAGATGGCGGACAAGATGGCGGCCAAGATGGCGGACTCAAGATGGCGGACAAGATGGCGGACAAGATGGCGGACAAGATGGCGGACAAGATGGCGGACAAGATGGCGGCCAAGATGGCGGACAAGATGGCGGACAAGATGGCGGACAAGATGGCGGACAATATGGCGGACAAGATGGCGGACAAGATGGCGGACAAGATGGCGGGCAAGATGGCGGACAAGATGGCGGCCAAGATGGCGGACAAGATGGCGGACAAGATGGCGGGCAAGATGGCGGACAAGATGGCGGACAAGATGGCGGACAAGATGGCGGACAAGATGGCGGCCAAGATGGCGGACAAGATGGCGGACAAGATGGCGGACAAGATGGCGGACACAAGATGCCGGACAAGATGGCGGACAAGATGGCGGCCAAGATGGCGGACAAGATGGCGGACAATATGGCGGCCAAGATGGCGGATGAGATGGCGGACAAGATGGCGGCCAAGATGGCGGACTCAAGATGGCGGACAAGATGGCGGACAAGATGGCGGACAAGATGGCGGACAAGATGGCGGACAAGATGGCGGCCAAGATGGCGGACAAGATGGCGGACAAGATGGCGGACAAGATGGCGGACAAGATGGAGGCCAAGATGGCGGACAAGATGGCGGACAAAATGGTGGACAAGATGGCGGACAAGATGGCGGACAAGATGGCGGACAAGATGGCGGACAAGATGGCGGACAAGATGGCGGACAAGATGGCGGACAAGATGGCGGACAAGATGGCGGACAAGATGGCGGACAAGATGGCGGACAAGATGGCGGGCAAGATGGCGGACAAGATGGCGGACAAGATGGCGGACAAGATGGCGAACAAGATGGCGGCCAAGATGGCGGACAAGATGGCGGACAAGATGGCGGACAAGATGGCGGACAAGATGGCGGCCAAGATGGCGGACAAGATGGCGGACAAGATGGCGGACAAGATGGCGGACAAGATGGCGGACAAGATGGCGGACAAGATGGCGGACAAGATGGCGGACAAGATGGCGGACAAGATGGCGGGCAAGATGGCGGACAAGATGGCGGACAAGATGGCGGACAAGATGGCGGACAAGATGGCGGCCAAGATGGCGGACAAGATGGCGGACAAGATGGCGGACAAGATGGCGGCCAAGATGGCGGACAAGATGGCGGGCAAGATGGCGGACAAGATGGCGGACAAGATGGCGGACAAGATGGCGGACAAGATGGCGGACAAGATGGCGGACAAGATGGCGGACAAGATGGCGGCCAAGATGGCGGACAAGATGGCGGACAAGATGGCGGGCAAGATGGCGGACAAGATGGCGGACAAGATGGCGGGCAAGATGGCGGACAAGATGGCGGACAAGATGGCGGACAAGATGGCGGACAAGATGGCGGACAAGATGGCGGACAAGATGGCGGACAAGATGGCGGACACAAGATGGCGGACAAGATGGCGGCCAAGATGGCGGCCAAGATGGCGGCCAAGATGGCGGCCAAGATGGCGGCCAAGATGGCGGACAAGATGGCGGACAAGATGGCGGACAAGATGGCGGACAAGATGGCGGCCAAGATGGCGGACAAGATGGCGGCCAAGATGGCGGACAAGATGGCGGACAAGATGGCGGCCAAGATGGCGGCCAAGATGGCGGACAAGATGGCGGACAAGATGGCGGACAAGATGGCGGACAAGATGGCGGCCAAGATGGCGGACAAGATGGCGGCCAAGATGGCGGAAAGGATGGCGGACACAAGATGGCGGCCACGATGGCGGACAAGATGGCGGCCAAGATGGCGGACAAGATGGCGGCCAAGATGGCGGCCAATATGGCGGCCAAGATGGCGGCCACGATGGCGGACAAGATGGCGGCCAAGATGGCGGACAAGATGGCGGCCAAGATGGCGGCCAATATGGCGGCCAAGATGGCGGCCAAGATGGTTGCTAAGATGGCAGACAAGATGGCGGACAAGATGGCGGCCAAGATGGCGGACAAGATGGCGGACAAGATGGCGGACAAGATGGCGGACAAGATGGCGGACAAGATGGCGGACAAGATGGCGGACAAGATGGCGGACAAGATGGCGGACAAGATGGCGGACAAGATGGCGGACAAGATGGCGGACAAGATGCCGGACAAGATGGCGGACAAGATGGCGGACAAGCTGGCGGCCAAGATGGCGGACAAGATGGCGGCCAAGATGGCGGACAAGATGGCGGACAAGATGGCGGCCAAGATGGCGGACAAGATGGCGGACAAGATGGCGGCCAAGATGGCGGACAAGATGGCGGCCAAGATGGCGGAAAAGATGGCGGACACAAGATGGCGGCCACGATGGCGGACAAGATGGCGGACAAGATGGCGGACAAGATGGCGGCCAAGATGGCGGCCAATATGGCGGCCAAGATGGCGGCCAAGATGGTTTCTAAGATGGCAGACAAGATGGCGGACAAGATGGCGGACAAGATGGCGGACAAGATGGCGGCCAAGATGGCGGACAAGATGGCGGACAAGATGGCGACCAAGATGGCGGACAAGATGGCGGACAAGATGGCGGACAAGATGGCGGACAAGATGGCGGACAAGATGGCGGGCACAAGATGGCGGACAAGATGGCTGACAAGATGGCGGCCAAGATGGCGGACAAGATGGCGGACAAGATGGCGGCCAATATGGCGGACAAGATGGCGGCCAAGGTGGAGGATGAGATGGCGGACAAGATGGCGGACAAGATGGCGGACTCAAGATGGCGGACAAGATGGCGGACAAGATGGCGGACAAGATGGCGGACAAGATGGCGGACAAGATGGCGGACAAGATGGCGGGCAAGATGGCGGACAAGATGGAGGCCAAGATGGCGGACAAGATGGCGGACAAGATGGCGGCCAAGATGGCGGACAAGATGGCGGACAAGATGGCGGGCAAGATGGCGGACAAGATGGCGGACAAGATGGCGGACAAGATGGCGGACAAGATGGCGGACAAGATGGCGGACAAGATAGATGGCGGCCAAGATGGCGGCCAAGATGGCGGACAAGATGGCGGGCAAGATGGCGGACAAGATGGCGGACAAGATGGCGGACAAGATGGCGGGCAAGATGGCGGACAAGATGGCGGACAAGATGGCGGACAAGATGGCGGACAAGATGGCGGACAAGATGGCGGACAAGATGGCGGACAAGATGGCGGACACAAGATGGCGGACAAGATGGCGGACAAGATGGCGGCCAAGATGGCGGCCAAGATGGCGTACACAAGATGGCGGACAAGATGGCGGACAAGATGGCGGACAAGATGGCGGACAAGATGGCGGACAAGATGGCGGCCAAGATGGCGGACAAGATGGCGGACAAGATGGCGGACAAGCTGGCGGCCAAGATGGCGGACAAGATGGCGGCCAAGATGGCGGCCAAGATGGCGGACAAGATGGCGGCCAAGATGGCGGACAAGATGGCGGACAAGATGGCGGCCAAGATGGCGGACAAGATGGCGGCCAAGATGGCGGAAAGGATGGCGGACACAAGATGGCGGCCACGATGGCGGCCACGATGGCGGACAAGATGGCGGCCAAGATGGCGGACAAGATGGCGGCCAAGATGGCGGCCAATATGGCGGCCAAGATGGCGGCCAAGATGGTTGCTAAGATGGCAGACAAGATGGCGGACAAGATGGCGGACAAGATGGCGGACAAGATGGCGGACAAGATGGCGGACAAGATGGCGGACACAAGATGGCGGACAAGATGGCGGACAAGATGGCGGACAAGATGGCGGGCACAAGATGGCGGACAAGATGGCTGACAAGATGGCGGATGAGATGGCGGACAAGATGGCGGCCAAGATGGCGGACTCAAGATGGCGGACAAGATGGCGGACAAGATGGCGGACAAGATGGCGGACAAGATGGCGGACAAGATGGCGGCCAAGATGGCGGACAAGATGGCGGACAAGATGGCGGACAAGATGGCGGACAAGATGGAGGCCAAGATGGCGGACAAGATGGCGGACAAAATGGTGGACAAGATGGCGGACAAGATGGCGGACAAGATGGCGGACAAGATGGCGGACAAGATGGCGGACAAGATGGCGGACAAGATGGCGGACTCAAGATGGCGGACAAGATGGCGGACAAGATGGCGGACAAGATGGCGGACAAGATGGCGGACAAGATGGCGGCCAAGATGGCGGACAAGATGGCGGACAAGATGGCGGGCAAGATGGCGGACAAGATGGCGGACAAGATGGCGGACAAGATGGCGGACAAGATGGCGGGCAAGATGGCGGACAAGATGGCGGACAAGATGGCGGACAAGATGGCGGACAAGATGGCGGACAAGATGGCGGCCAAGATGGCGGACAAGATGGCGGGCAAGATGGCGGACAAGATGGCGGACAAGATGGCGGACAAGATGGCGGACAAGATGGCGGACAAGATGGCGGACTCAAGATGGCGGACAAGATGGCGGACAAGATGGCGGACAAGATGGCGGACTCAAGATGGCGGACAAGATGGCGGCCAAGATGGCGGACAAGATGGCGGCCAAGATGGCGGACAAGATGGCGGACAAGATGGCGGACAAGATGGCGGACAAGATGGCGGACAAGATGGCGGACAAGATGGCGGCCAAGATGGCGGACAAGATGGCGGACAAGATGGCGGGCAAGATGGCGGACAAGATGGCGGACAAGATAGATGGCGGCCAAGATGGCGGCCAAGATGGCGGACAAGATGGCGGGCAAGATGGCGGACAAGATGGCGGACAAGATGGCGGACAAGATGGCGGGCAAGATGGCGGACAAGATGGCGGACAAGATGGCGGACAAGATGGCGGACAAGATGGCGGACAAGATGGCGGACAAGATGGCGGACAAGATGGCGGACACAAGATGGCGGACAAGATGGCGGACAAGATGGCGGACAAGATGGCGGGCACAAGATGGCGGACAAGATGGCTGACAAGATGGCGGCCAAGATGGCGGACAAGATGGCGGACAAGATGGCGGACAAGATGGCGGCCAAGATGGCGGACAAGATGGCGGGCAAGATGGCGGACAAGATGGCGGACAAGATGGCGGACAAGATGGCGGACAAGATGGCGGCCAAGATGGCGGACAAGATGGCGGACAAGATGGCGGACAAGATGGCGGACAAGATGGCGGCCAAGATGGCGGACAAGATGGCGGGCAAGATGGCGGACAAGATGGCGGACAAGATGGCGGACAAGATGGCGGACAAGATGGCGGACAAGATGGCGGACAAGATGGCGGACAAGATGGCGGACAAGATGGCGGACAAGATGGCGGACAAGATGGCGGACAAGATGGCGGGCAAGATGGCGGCCAAGATGGCGGACAAGATGGCGGGCAAGATGGCGGACAAGATGGCGGACAAGATGGCGGACAAGATGGCGGACAAGATGGCGGACAAGATGGCGGACAAGATGGCGGACAAGATGGCGGACTCAAGATGGCGGACAAGAATGCGGACAAGATGGCGGACAAGATGGCGGACAAGATGGCGGACAAGATGGCGGCCAAGATGGCGGACAAGATGGCGGCCAAGATGGCGGACAAGATGGCGGACAAGATGGCGGACAAGATGGCGGACAAGATGGCGGACAAGATGGCGGACAAGATGGCGGACAAGATGGCGGACAAGATGGCTGGCAAGATGGCGGACAAGATGGCGGACAAGATGGCGGACAAGATGGCGGACAAGATGGCGGACAAGATGGAGGCCAAGATGGCGGACAAGATGGCGGACAAGATGGCGGCCAAGATGGCGGACAATATGGCGGACAAGATGGCGGGCAAGATGGCGGACAAGATGGCGGACAAGATGGCGGACAAGATGGCGGACAAGATGGCGGACAAGATGGCGGACAAGATGGCGGACAAGATGGCGGACAAGATGGCGGACAAGATGGCGGACAAGATGGCGGGCAAGATGGCGGACAAGATGGCGGACAAGATGGCGGACAAGATGGCGAACAAGATGGCGGCCAAGATGGCGGACAAGATGGCGGACAAGATGGCGGACAAGATGGCGGACAAGATGGCGGCCAAGATGGCGGACAAGATGGCGGCCAAGATGGCGGACAAGATGGCGGACAAGATGGCGGACAAGATGGCGGACAAGATGGCGGACAAGATGGCGGACAAGATGGCGGACAAGATGGCGGACAAGATGGCGGGCAAGATGGCGGACAAGATGGCGGACAAGATGGCGGACAAGATGGCGGACAAGATGGAGGCCAAGATGGCGGACAAGATGGCGGACAAGATGGCGGACAAGATGGCGGACAAGATGGCGGACAAGATGGCGGACAAGATGGCAGACAAGATGGCGGACAAGATGGCGGACAAGATGGCGGACAAGATGGCGGACACAAGATGGCGGACAAGATGGCGGACAAGATGGCGGCCAAGATGGCGGCCAAGATGGCGTACACAAGATGGCGGACAAGATGGCGGACAAGATGGCGGACAAGATGGCGAACAAGATGGCGGCCAAGATGGCGGACAAGATGGCGGACAAGATGGCGGACAAGATGGCGGACAAGATGGCGGACAAGATGGCGGACAAGATGGCGGGCAAGATGGCGGACAAGATGGCGGACAAGATGGCGGACAAGATGGCGGACAAGATGGCGGCCAAGATGGCGGACAAGATGGCGGACAAGATGGCGGGCAAGATGGCGGACAAGATGGCGGCCAAGATGGCGGACAAGATGGCGGGCAAGATGGCGGACAAGATGGCGGACAAGATGGCGGACAAGATGGCGGACAAGATGGCGGCCAAGATGGCGGACAAGATGGCGGGCAAGATGGCGGACAAGAAGGGGGACAAGATGGCGGACAAGATGGCGGACAAGATGGCGGACAAGATGGAGGCCAAGATGGCGGACAAGATGGCGGACAAGATGGCGGCCAAGATGGCGGACAAGATGGCGGACAAGATGGCGGGCAAGATGGCGGACAAGATGGCGGACAAGATGGCGGACAAGATGGCGGACAAGATGGCGGACAAGATGGCGGCCAAGATGGCGGACAAGATGGCGGGCAAGATGGCGGACAAGATGGCGGACAAGATGGCGGACAAGATGGCGAACAAGATGGCGGACAAGATGGCGGACAAGATGGCGGACAAGATGGCGGACAAGATGGCGGCCAAGATGGCGGACAAGATGGCGGCCAAGATGGCGGACAAGATGGCGGACCAGATGGCGGACAAGATGGCGGACAAGATGGAGGACAAGATGGCGGACAAGATGGCGGACAAGATGGCGGACAAGATGGCGGGCAAGATGGCGGACAAGATGGCGGACAAGATGGCGGACAAGATGGCGGACAAGATGGCGGACAAGATGGAGGCCAAGATGGCGGACAAGATGGCGGACAAGATGGCGGACAAGATGGCGGACAAGATGGCGGACAAGATGGCGGACAAGATGGCGGACAAGATGGCGGACAAGATGGCGGACAAGATGGCGGACAAGATGGCGGACACAAGATGAAGGACAAGATGGCGGACAAGATGGCGGCCAAGATGGCGGCCAAGATGGCGTACACAAGATGGCGGACAAGATGGCGGACAAGATGGCGGACAAGATGGCGAACAAGATGGCGGCCAAGATGGCGGACAAGATGGCGGACAAGATGGCGGACAAGATGGCGGCCAAGATGGCGGACAAGATGGCGGGCAAGATGGCGGACAAGATGGCGGCCAAGATGGCGTACACAAGATGGCGGACAAGATGGCGGACAAGATGGCGGACAAGATGGCGAACAAGATGGCGGGCAAGATGGCGGACAAGATGGCGGACAAGATGGCGGACAAGATGGCGGGCAAGATGGCGGACAAGATGGCGGACAAGATGGCGGACAAGATGGCGGACAAGATGGCGGACAAGATGGCGGACAAGATGGCGGACAAGATGGCGGCCAAGATGGCGGACAAGATGGCGGACAAGATGGCGGACAAGATGGCGGACAAGATGGCGGACAAGATGGCGGACAAGATGGCGGGCATGATGGCGGACAAGATGGCGGACAAGATGGCGGACAAGATGGCGGACAAGATGGCGGACAAGATGGCGGACAAGATGGCGGACAAGATGGCGGCCAAGATGGCGGCCAAGATGGCGGCCAAGATGGCGGACAAGATGGCGGGCAAGATGGCGGACAAGATGGCGGACAAGATGGAGGCCAAGATGGCGGACAAGATGGCGGACAAGATGGCGGACAAGATGGCGGACAAGATGGCGGCCAAGATGGCGGACAAGATGGCGGCCAAGATGGCGGCCAAGATGGCGGACAAGATGGCGGACAAGATGGCGGCCAAGATGGCGGACAAGATGGCGGCCAAGATGGCGGAAAGGATGGCGGACACAAGATGGCGGCCACGATGGCGGACAAGATGGCGGCCAAGATGGCGGACAAGATGGCGGACAAGATGGCGGACAAGATGGCGGACAAGATGGCGGACAAGATGGCGGGCAAGATGGCGGACAAGATGGCGGACAAGAAGGCGGACAAGATGGCGGACAAGATGGCGGCCAAGATGGCGGACAAGATGGCGGGCAAGATGGCGGACAAGATGGCGGACAAGATGGCGGACAAGATGGCGGGCAAGATGGCGGACAAGATGGCGGACAAGATGGCGGACAAGATGGCGGACAAGATGGCGGACAAGATGGCGGACAAGATGGCGGACAAGATGGCGGACAAGATGGCGGACACAAGATGCCGGACAAGATGGCGGACAAGATGGCGGCCAAGATGGCGGACAAGATGGCGGACAATATGGCGGCCAAGATGGCGGATGAGATGGCGGACAAGATGGCGGCCAAGATGGCGGACTCAAGATGGCGGACAAGATGGCGGACAAGATGGCGGACAAGATGGCGGACAAGATGGCGGACAAGATGGCGGCCAAGATGGCGGACAAGATGGCGGACAAGATGGCGGACAAGATGGCGGACAAGATGGAGGCCAAGATGGCGGACAAGATGGCGGACAAAATGGTGGACAAGATGGCGGACAAGATGGCGGACAAGATGGCGGACAAGATGGCGGACAAGATGGCGGACAAGATGGCGGACAAGATGGCGGACTCAAGATGGCGGACAAGATGGCGGACAAGATGGCGGACAAGATGGCGGACAAGATGGCGGACAAGATGGCGGCCAAGATGGCGGACAAGATGGCGGACAAGATGGCGGGCAAGATGGCGGACAAGATGGCGGACAAGATGGCGGACAAGATGGCGGACAAGATGGCGGGCAAGATGGCGGACAAGATGGCGGACAAGATGGCGGACAAGATGGCGGACAAGATGGCGGACAAGATGGCGGCCAAGATGGCGGACAAGATGGCGGGCAAGATGGCGGACAAGATGGCGGACAAGATGGCGGACAAGATGGCGGACAAGATGGCGGACTCAAGATGGCGGACAAGATGGCGGACAAGATGGCGGACAAGATGGCGGACAAGATGGCGGACTCAAGATGGCGGACAAGATGGCGGCCAAGATGGCGGACAAGATGGCGGCCAAGATGGCGGACAAGATGGCGGACAAGATGGCGGACAAGATGGCGGACAAGATGGCGGACAAGATGGCGGACAAGATGGCGGCCAAGATGGCGGACAAGATGGCGGACAAGATGGCGGACAAGATGGCGGACAAGATGGCGGACAAGATGGCGGACAAGATGGCGGACAAGATGGCGGACAAGATGGAGGCCAAGATGGCGGACAAGATGGCGGACAAGATGGCGGCCAAGATGGCGGACAAGATGGCGGGCAAGATGGCGGACAAGATGGCGGACAAGATGGCGGACAAGATGGCGGACAAGATGGCGGACAAGATGGCGGACAAGATGGCGGACAAGATGGCGGCCAAGATGGCGGACAAGATGGCGGACAAGATGGCGGGCAAGATGGCGGACAAGATGGCGGGCAAGATGGCGGACAAGATGGCGGACAAGATGGCGGACAAGATGGCGGACAAGATGGCGGACAAGATGGCGGACAAGATGGCGGACAAGATGGCGGACACAAGATGGCGGACAAGATGGCGGCCAAGATGGCGGCCAAGATGGCGGCCAAGATGGCGGCCAAGATGGCGGCCAAGATGGCGGACAAGATGGCGGACAAGATGGCGGACAAGATGGCGGACAAGATGGCGGCCAAGATGGCGGACAAGATGGCGGCCAAGATGGCGGACAAGATGGCGGACAAGATGGCGGCCAAGATGGCGGCCAAGATGGCGGACAAGATGGCGGACAAGATGGCGGACAAGATGGCGGACAAGATGGCGGCCAAGATGGCGGACAAGATGGCGGCCAAGATGGCGGAAAGGATGGCGGACACAAGATGGCGGCCACGATGGCGGACAAGATGGCGGCCAAGATGGCGGACAAGATGGCGGCCAAGATGGCGGCCAATATGGCGGCCAAGATGGCGGCCACGATGGCGGACAAGATGGCGGCCAAGATGGCGGACAAGATGGCGGCCAAGATGGCGGCCAATATGGCGGCCAAGATGGCGGCCAAGATGGTTGCTAAGATGACAGACAAGATGGCGGACAAGATGGCGGCCAAGATGGCGGACAAGATGGCGGACAAGATGGCGGACAAGATGGCGGACAAGATGGCGGACAAGATGGCGGACAAGATGGCGGACAAGATGGCGGACAAGATGGCGGACAAGATGGCGGACAAGATGGCGGACAAGATGGCGGACAAGATGGCGGACAAGATGCCGGACAAGATGGCGGACAAGATGGCGGACAAGCTGGCGGCCAAGATGGCGGACAAGATGGCGGCCAAGATGGCGGACAAGATGGCGGACAAGATGGCGGCCAAGATGGCGGACAAGATGGCGGACAAGATGGCGGCCAAGATGGCGGACAAGATGGCGGCCAAGATGGCGGAAAAGATGGCGGACACAAGATGGCGGCCACGATGGCGGACAAGATGGCGGACAAGATGGCGGACAAGATGGCGGCCAAGATGGCGGCCAATATGGCGGCCAAGATGGCGGCCAAGATGGTTTCTAAGATGGCAGACAAGATGGCGGACAAGATGGCGGACAAGATGGCGGACAAGATGGCGGCCAAGATGGCGGACAAGATGGCGGACAAGATGGCGACCAAGATGGCGGACAAGATGGCGGACAAGATGGCGGACAAGATGGCGGACAAGATGGCGGACAAGATGGCGGGCACAAGATGGCGGACAAGATGGCTGACAAGATGGCGGCCAAGATGGCGGACAAGATGGCGGACAAGATGGCGGCCAATATGGCGGACAAGATGGCGGCCAAGATGGCGGATGAGATGGCGGACAAGATGGCGGACAAGATGGCGGACTCAAGATGGCGGACAAGATGGCGGACAAGATGGCGGACAAGATGGCGGACAAGATGGCGGACAAGATGGCGGCCAAGATGGCGGACAAGATGGCGGGCAAGATGGCGGACAAGATGGAGGCCAAGATGGCGGACAAGATGGCGGACAAGATGGCGGCCAAGATGGCGGACAAGATGGCGGACAAGATGGCGGGCAAGATGGCGGACAAGATGGCGGACAAGATGGCGGACAAGATGGCGGACAAGATGGCGGACAAGATGGCGGACAAGATAGATGGCGGCCAAGATGGCGGCCAAGATGGCGGACAAGATGGCGGGCAAGATGGCGGACAAGATGGCGGACAAGATGGCGGACAAGATGGCGGGCAAGATGGCGGACAAGATGGCGGACAAGATGGCGGACAAGATGGCGGACAAGATGGCGGACAAGATGGCGGACAAGATGGCGGACAAGATGGCGGACACAAGATGGCGGACAAGATGGCGGACAAGATGGCGGCCAAGATGGCGGCCAAGATGGCGTACACAAGATGGCGGACAAGATGGCGGACAAGATGGCGGACAAGATGGCGGACAAGATGGCGGACAAGATGGCGGCCAAGATGGCGGACAAGATGGCGGACAAGATGGCGGACAAGCTGGCGGCCAAGATGGCGGACAAGATGGCGGCCAAGATGGCGGCCAAGATGGCGGACAAGATGGCGGCCAAGATGGCGGACAAGATGGCGGACAAGATGGCGGCCAAGATGGCGGACAAGATGGCGGCCAAGATGGCGGAAAGGATGGCGGACACAAGATGGCGGCCACGATGGCGGCCACGATGGCGGACAAGATGGCGGCCAAGATGGCGGACAAGATGGCGGCCAAGATGGCGGCCAATATGGCGGCCAAGATGGCGGCCAAGATGGTTGCTAAGATGGCAGACAAGATGGCGGACAAGATGGCGGACAAGATGGCGGCCAAGATGGCGGACAAGATGGCGGACAAGATGGCGGACAAGATGGCGGACAAGATGGCGGACAAGATGGCGGACACAAGATGGCGGACAAGATGGCGGACAAGATGGCGGCCAAGATGGCGGACAAGATGGCGGACAAGATGGCGGACAATATGGCGGACAAGATGGCGGACAAGATGGCGGACAAGATGGCGGGCAAGATGGCGGACAAGATGGCGGACAAGATGGCGGCCAAGATGGCGGACAAGATGGCGGACAAGATGGCGGGCAAGATGGCGGACAAGATGGCGGACAAGATGGCGGACAAGATGGCGGACAAGATGGCGGCCAAGATGGCGGACAAGATGGCGGACAAGATGGCGGGCAAGATGGCGGACAAGATGGCGGACAAGATGGCGGACAAGATGGCGGACAAGATGGCGGACAAGATGGCAGACAAGATGGCGGAAAGGATGGCGGACACAAGATGGCGGCCACGATGGCGGACAAGATGGCGGCGAAGATGGCGGACAAGATGGCGGACAAGCTGGCGGCCAAGATGGCGGACAAGATGGCGGCCAAGATGGCGGCCAAGATGGCGGACAAGATGGCGGCCAAGATGGCGGACAAGATGGCGGACAAGATGGCGGCCAAGATGGCGGACAAGATGGCGGCCAAGATGGCGGAAAGGATGGCGGACACAAGATGGCGGCCACGATGGCGGACAAGATGGCGGACAAGATGGCGGCCAAGATGGCGGACAAGATGGCGGGCAAGATGGCGGACAAGATGGCGGACAAGATGGCGGACAAGATGGCGGACACAAGATGGCGGACAAGATGGCGGACAAGATGGCGGACAAGATGGCGGACAAGATGGCGGACAAGATGGCGGACACAAGATGGCGGACAAGATGGCGGACAAGATGGCGGACAAGATGGCAGACAAGATGGCGGAAAGGATGGCGGACACAAGATGGCGGCCACGATGGCGGACAAGATGGCGGCCAAGATGGCGGACAAGATGGCGGACAAGCTGGCGGCCAAGATGGCGGACAAGATGGCGGCCAAGATGGCGGCCAAGATGGCGGACAAGATGGCGGCCACGATGGCGGACAAGATGGCGGACAAGATGGCGGCCAAGATGGCGGACAAGATGGCGGCCAAGATGGCGGAAAGGATGGCGGACACAAGATGGCGGCCACGATGGCGGACAAGATGGCGGACAAGATGGCGGCCAAGATGGCGGACAAGATGGCGGGCAAGATGGCGGACAAGATGGCGGACAAGATGGCGGACAAGATGGCGGACACAAGATGGCGGACAAGATGGCGGACAAGATGGCGGACAAGATGGCGGACAAGATGGCGGACAAGATGGCGGACACAAGATGGCGGACAAGATGGCGGACAAGATGGCGGCCAAGATGGCGGACAAGATGGCGGACAAGATGGCGGACAATATGGCGGACAAGATGGCGGACAAGATGGCGGACAAGATGGCGGGCAAGATGGCGGACAAGATGGCGGACAAGATGGCGGCCAAGATGGCGGACAAGATGGCGGACAAGATGGCGGGCAAGATGGCGGACAAGATGGCGGACAAGATGGCGGACAAGATGGCGGACAAGATGGCGGACAAGATGGCGGACAAGATGGCGGACAAGATGGCGGACAAGATGGCGGACAAGATGGCGGACAAGATGGCGGACAAGATGGCGGACACAAGATGGCGGACAAGATGGCGGACAAGATGGCGGCCAAGATGGCGGACAAGATGGCGGACAAGATGGCGGACAATATGGCGGACAAGATGGCGGACAAGATGGCGGACAAGATGGCGGGCAAGATGGCGGACAAGATGGCGGACAAGATGGCGGCCAAGATGGCGGACAAGATGGCGGACAAGATGGCGGGCAAGATGGCGGACAAGATGGCGGACAAGATGGCGGACAAGATGGCGGACAAGATGGCGGGCAAGATGGCGGACAAGATGGCGGACAAGATGGCGGACAAGATGGCGGCCAAGATGGCGGACAAGATGGCGGACAAGATGGCGGACAATATGGCGGACAAGATGGCGGACAAGATGGCGGACAAGATGGCGGCCAAAATGGCGGACAAGATGGCGGCCAAGATGGCGGACAAGATGGCGGACAAGATGGCGGCCAAGATGGCGGCCAAGATGGCGGCCAAGATGGCGGATGAGATGGCGGACAAGATGGCGGCCAAGATGACGGACTCAAGATGGCGGACAAGATGGCGGACAAGATGGCGGACAAGATGGCGGACAAGATGGCGGACAAGATGGCGGCCAAGATGGCGGACAAGATGGCGGGCAAGATGGCGGACAAGATGGCGGACAAGATGGCGGACAAGATGGCGGACAAGATGGCGGACAAAATGGTGGACAAGATGGCGGACAAGATGGCGGACAAGATGGCGGACAAGATGGCGGACAAGATGGCGGTCAAGATGGCGGACAAGATGGCGGACTCAAGATGGCGGACAAGATGGCGGACAAGATGGCGGACAAGATGGCGGACAAGATGGCGGACAAGATGGCGGACAAGATGGCGGCCAAGATGGCGGACAAGATGGCGGACAAGATGGCGGGCAAGATGACGGACAAGATGGCGGACAAGATGGCGGACAAGATGGCGGACAAGATGGCGGGCAAGATGGCGGACAAGATGGCGGACAAGATGGCGGACAAGATGCCGGACAAGATGGCGGACAAGATGGCGGACAAGATGGCGGACAAGATGGCGGCCAAGATGGCGGACAAGATGGCGGACAAGATGGCGGACAAGATGGCGGCCAAGATGGCGGACAAGATGGCGGGCAAGATGGCGGACAAGATGGCGGACAAGATGGCGGACAAGATGGCGGACACAAGATGGCGGACAAGATGGCGGACAAGATGGCGGCCAAGATGGCGGACAAGATGGCGGGCAAGATGGCGGACAAGATGGCGGACAAGATGGCGGACACAAGATGGCGGACACGTGATGGCGTGTAGGTGGTGACACGTGGGAGGTGTGTGGTTACACTTAGTAGGTAGGTGTTGACACGTGGGAGGATGGTGGTGACACGAGTGGGGTGGTGACACGAGGGGGGAGGTGACACGAGGTTGGAGATGACTGCTAATTGACGGCTAATTGACGGCTAATCGACGGTAAATCGACGGGTAATTGACAGCTATTTGACGACTTATTAGCGGCTAATTAACGGCTAATTGATGGCTAATTGACGTCGAACTGACGGCTAATCAACGGCCTTTTTTCAGTGCCGGTCACTCAGTAACTCAGGGGCTCAGGCACTCAGGGGCTCAGGGGCTCAGGTGTCTGAGTGGCTGAGGGTCACCTCTTGAAGTACATGCTCTTCTGGTATCGGAAATCTGAAAACAGCTGGTTTGTATGGAAAGTTAGTGTTTAAACATTGCATACCTTTAGGTGGGCAAAATTACCAGGTGCTACCTCTTCCGTGGATGCTCTCCTGGTACTATACATTCGGAAACAGGTAGTTTGCGAAGAAATTTTTCTCCACCAACGGGAAAGTTAGTGTTGAAATATTGCATACCTTTCGGCGGTTTTCGACCAAAATTGCTGTACAAGGTGCTACCTCTTCCGTGGATGCTCTCCTGGTACTATACACTCGGAAACTAGAGTTTTCGAAGAAATTTTTCACGACCAACGGGAAAGTTAGTGTTTAAACATTACATACCTTTCGGCGGTTTCGAGCAAAATTGCTGTACAAGGTGCTCTTTCGTGGATGCTTTCCTGGTATCGGAAATCTGAAAACAGCATCTTGCTTAAACTAGTGAACGCTCTCACTGGTTTGATAGTAGGCAATGCAATAGTGATGGGCAAATTATTTATTGCAATAGTGATGGGCCGGTTATTTCACCTGCAGCGCAATTTTTTTTCACCTCTTGAAAAACATGCTCTCCTGGTATCGGAAATCTGAAAACAATTGTGTGCGCGGCAACGGTATATTGGTTTTCACAGTTGACTAGCTGATTTGGTCATTGGACAAATTTGTCAGCTTTTTGGCAACTCTCGTGGCCCTGCACCTAATGGATCAAAGAATGCTATAAAACATGATCAATTGTTGAAAAAGTTCAGTAAGTAGCAGCTCACCACAGAAGTCAACCGTTAATTTTCGTTCATCGTCTAAAACATCTACATGAGCGGAACAGGTTGCTAAGAAATTTCGCTGATTGTTACCGAGAAAGTAAACCGATTGGAAACTATACCTTGGGCGAGAAAATCGTAGAAGGCGTTGGACTAATCAGGAATCATAAATGTACGTAATTCGTAGAAAATGTGATCCAAGTAGTGGCGTTATGATTCTCCTTAGCTCATACAAACGTTTATATATAGACTAGCTTAACGGCCCGGTTTCAGGGCTACGCAATAGAACTCTGAGTTGTACGCAAGGGAACTTTGTTTTCGATACTTTGCTGATGTTTGTTGATTGTTTGGAGGTAGTCTTTCAACACAAAAACTTGACTTGATTTTAGTTTTCAAATGCTAAAAGCTATGCAAATCTAACCGGCTGTGCATAACACAAATTACTATTAATATTAAATAAAATTTGCGTTGTTTGCTTAATGGGATACACAATGCTAAACAATCCACTAAATATCAAATAAATAAAAGAATCGAAATTCACAACTTAGTAACTCGCTCATTCTGTATTGCAAATCGTACTGGACTATATTCCTGTTATCAAGACTCGGATTACAAGTCACGGTGATGAACAAGTCTGGTTTGCCCAAAAGCACAAACAATGATCATTGAATTTACATACTGTGCCCTCATGTATCCGCTGCAACTGAGTGTTGCATGGCGAATATCCCGGAAGCACTGCGAGCGAACCAATTCGATGGCAGAGTGCTCCTTGAATGCTGTAGTTGTAAATTCCACCACGTGCTGCTTCTCGAAATTGGCGCACGTAGGATTGTAGCTCCATTTATAAGAGTACAGATACAGTGATAACTGGTGTTGGTGGTGATATAGCCGGTTCCGATATTGTATTCGAAGATGGTGATGGCCCTGGCGGACCATTTGAAGAAGATGATTAGGGGCGGCCCAGCGGCGAATCAAACAGGAGGCGGAGTAGGCCCTTTCTTACTGCGCTTTTCGCCTTGTCGCAGTTTAAGCCCCCTCAATGTTCCCCTTCCCTCCTGCATCGCCAACACGGGTCACCACGCACCAATCACGGGTCACCACCCACCACTCACGGGTAACCACCCATCTCCCACGAGTCACTACCCACCTCCCACGGGTAACCACCCACCTCCCACGGGTCACCACCCACCTCCCACGGGTCACCACCCACCTCCCACGTGTCACCACCCAACTCCCACGGATCACCGCCAACCTCCCACGGGTCACCACCCACCTCCCACGGGTCACCAACCACCTCCCACGTGTCACCACCCACCTCCCACGGGTCACCACCTACCACCCGCAATCTTGTCCACCATCTTGTCCGCCATCTCGTGTCCGCCATCTTGTCCGCCATCTCGTGTCCGCCATCTTGTGTCCGCCATCTTGGCCGCCATCTTCTCCGCCATCTTGGCCGCCATCTTGTCCACCATCTTGGCCGCCATCTTGTCCGCCATCTTGTCCGCCATCTTGGCCGCCATCTTGGCCATCATCTTGTCCGCCAACTTGTCCGCCATCTCGTGTCCGCCATCTTGGCCGCCATCTTGTCCGCCATCTTGTGTCTACCATCTTGTCCGCCATCTTGTCCACCATCTTGGCCGCCATCGTGGCCGCCATCTTGTCCGCCATCTTGTCAACCATTTTGTCCGCCATCTTGGCCACCATCTTGTCCGCCATCTTGGCCGCCATCTTGTCCACCATCTTGGCCGCCAACTTGTCCGCCATCTTGTCCGCCATCTTGGCCGCCATCTTGTGTCCGCCATCTTGTCCGCCATCTTGTCCGCCATCTTGGCCGCCATCTTGTCCGCCATCTTGTATCCGCCATCTTGTCCGCCATCTTGGCCGCCATCTTGTCCGCCATCTTGTCCGGCATCTTGTCCGCCATCTTGTCCGCCATCTTGTCCGCCATCTTGGCCGCCATCTTGTGTCCGCCATCTTGTCCGCCATCTTGTGTCCGCCATCTTGTCCGCCATCTTGTGTCGGCCATCTTGGCCGCCATCTTGTCCGCCATTTTGTGTCCACCATGTTGGCCGCCATCTTGTCCGCCATCTTGTCCGCCATCTTGTGTCCGCCATCTTGTCCGCCATCTTGTCCGCCCTCTTGGCCGCCATATTGTCCGCCATCTTGTGTCCGCCATCTTGTCCACCATCTTGTCCGCCATCTTGGCCGCCATCTTGGCCGCCATCTTGTCCACCATCTTGTCCGCCATCTTGGCCATCATCTTGTCCGCCAACTTGTCCGCCATCTCGTGTCCGCCATCTTGGCCGCCATCTTGTGTCCGCCATCTTGTGTCCGCCATCTTGTCCGCCATCTTGTCCGCCATCTTGGCCGCCATCTTGTCCGTCATCTTGTGTCCGCCATCTTGTCCGCCATCTTGTGTCGGCCATCTTGGCCGCCATCTTGTCCGCCATCTTGTCCGCCGTCTTGTCCGCCATCTTGGCCACCATCTTGTCCGCCATCTTGGCCGCCATCGTGTGTCCACCATCTTGTGTCCGCCAACTTGTGTCCGCCATCTTGGCAACCATGTTAGCCACCGTCTTGTGTCCGCCATCTTGTCCGCCATCTTGTCCACCATCTTGGCCGCCTCTTGTCCGCCACCTTGTCCGCCATGTTGGCCGCCATCTTGTGTCCGCCATCTTGTCCGCCATCTTGGCCGCCATCTTGTGTCCGCCATCTTGGCTGCCATCTTGGCCGCCATCTTGGCCGCCATCTTGTCCGCCATCTTGGCCGTCATCTTGTCCGCCATCTTGTCCACCATGTTGGCCGCCATCTTGTCCGCCATCTTGGCCGCTATCTTGTCCGCCATCTTGGCCGCCATCTTGTCCACCATCTTGTCCGCCATCTTGTCCGCCATCTTGGCCGCCATCTTGTCCGCCATCTTGTCCGCCATCTTGGCCGCCATATTGTCCGCCATCTTGTCCGCCATCTTGTCCGCCATCTTGGCCGCCATCTTGGTCGCCATCTTGTCCGCCATCTTGGCCGCCATCTTGTCCGCCATCTTGTCCGCCATCTTGGCCACCATCTTGCCCGCCATCTTGGCCGCCATCTTGACCGCCATCTTGTCCGCCATCTTGGCCGCCATCTTGTCCGCTATCTTGTCCGCCATCTTGTCCGCCATCTTGTGTCCGCCATCTTGTCCGCCATCTTGTGTCCGCCATCTTGTGTCCGCCATCTTGTCCGCCATCTTGTGTCCGCCATCTTGGCCGCCTTCTTGTGTCGGCCATCTTGTCCGCCATCTTGTCCGCCATCTTGTCCGCCATCATGTGTCCGCCACTTGTGTTCGCCATCTTGTCCGCCATCTTGTCCGCCATCTTGTGTACGCCATCTTGGCCGCCATCTTGGCCGCCATCTTGTCCGCCATTTTGTCCGCCATCTTGTCCGCCATCTTGTCCGCCATCTTGTCCGCCATCTTGACCGCCATCTTGGCCGCCATCTTGTCCGCCATCTTGGCCGCCATCTTGTCCGCCATCTTGTCCACCATCTTGGCCGCCATCTTGTCCGCCATCTTGCGTCCGCCATCTTGGCCGCCATCTTGTCCGCCATCTTGTCCGCCATCTTGGCCGCCATCTTGTCCGCCATCTTGGCCGCCATCTTGTCCGCCATCTTGGCCGCCATCTTGTGTCCGCCATCTTGGCCGCCATTCTGGCCGCCATCTTGGCCGCCATCTTGTCCGCCATCTTGGCCGTCATCTTGTCCGCCATCTTGTCCGCCATCTTGGCCGCCATCTTGTGTCCGCCATCTTGTCCGCCATCTTGGCCGCCATCTTGTCCGCCATCCTGTCCGCCACCTTGGCCGCCATCTTGGCCGCCATCTTGTCCGCCATCTTGGCCGCCATCTTGGCCGCCATCTTGGCCGCCATCTTGTCCGCCATCTTGTCCGCCATCTTGACCGCCATCTAGGCCGCCATCTTGTCCGCCATCTTGGCCGCCATCTTGTCCGCCATCTTGTCCACCATCTTGTCGGCCATCTTGTCCGCCATCTTGCGTCCGCCATCTTGGCCGCCATCTTGTCCGCCATCTTGTCCGCCATCTTGTCCGCCATCTTGGCCGCCATCTTGTCCGCCATCTTGGCCGCCATCTTGGCCGCCATCTTGTGTCCGCCATCTTGGCCGCCATCTTGGCCGCCATCTTGGCCGCCATCTTGGCCGCCATCTTGGCCGCCATCTTGTCCGCCATCTTGACCGTCATCTTGTCCGCCATCTTGTCCGCCATCTTGGCCGCCATCTTGTGTCCGCCATCTTGTCCGCCATCTTGGCCGCCATCTTGTCCGCCATCTTGTCCGGCATCTTGGCCGCCATCTTATCCGCCATCTTGGCCGCCATCTTGGCCGCCATCTTGTCCGCCATCTTGTCCACCATCTTGGCCGCCATCTTGGCCGCCATCTTGTTCGCCATCTTGGCCGCCATCTTGGCCGCCATCTTGTCCACCATCTTGTGTCCGCCATGCTGGCCGCCATCTTGGCCGCCATCTTGTTCGCCTTCTTGTGTCCGCCATCTTGGCCGCCATCTTGTCCGCCATCTTGTCCGCCATCTTGTATCCGCCATCTTTTCCGCCATCTTGTCCGCCATCTTGTGTCCACCATCTTGGCCGCCATCTTGTTCGCCATCTTGTCCGCCATCTTGCGTTCGCCATCTTGTCCGCCATCTTGTCCGCCATCTTGTCCGCCATCTTGGCCGCCATCTTGGCCACCATCTTGGCCGCCATCTTGTCCGCCATCTTGTCCGCCATCTTGTCCGCCATCTTGGTCGCCATATTGTTCACCATATTGTCCGCCATATTGTCCGCCATCTTGTCCGCCATCTTGAGTCCGCCATCTTGGCCGCCATCTTGGCCGCCATCTTGGCCGCCATCTTGGCCGCCATCTTGTCCGCCATCTTGCCCGCCATCTTGTCCACCATCTTGTCCACCATCTTGTGTCCGCCATCTTGTCCGCCATCTTGTCCGCCATCTTGTGTCCGCCATCTTGTCCGTCATCCTGTCCGCCACCTTGGCCGCCATCTTGTCCGCCATCTTGGCCGCCATCTTGGCCGCCATCTTGGCCGCCATCTTGGCCGCCATCTTGGCCGCCATCTTGTCCGCCATCTTGTCCGCCATCATGTGTCCGCCACTTGTGTTCGCCATCTTGTCCGCCATCTTGTCCGCCATCTTGGCCGCAATTTTGGCCGCCATCTTGTCCGCCATCTTGTCCGCCATCTTGTCCGCCATCTTGGTCGCCATATTGTACGCCATATTGTCCGCCATCTTGTCCGCCATCTTGAGTCCGCCATCTTGTCCGCCATCTTGTCCGCCATCTTGTCCGCCATTTTGGCAGCCATCTTGTCCGCCATCTTGTCCGCCATCTTGTGTCCGCCATCTTGGCCGCCATCTTGTCCGCCATCTTGGCCGCCATCTTGGCCGCCATCTTGTCCGCCATCTTGGCCGCCATCTTGTCCGCCTTCTTGTCCGCCATCTTGTCCGCCATCTTGTCCGCCATCTTGTCCGCCATCTTGTCCACCATTTTGGCCGCCATCTTGTCCGCCATCTTGTCCGCCATCTTGTCCGCCATCTTGTGTCCGCCATCTTGTCCGCCATCTTGGCCGCCATCTTGGCCGCCATCTTGTCCGCCATCTTGTCCGCCATCTTGGCCGCCATCTTGTCCGCCATCTTGTCCGCCATCTTGGCCGCCATCTTGTCCGCCATCTTGTCCGCCATCTTGGCCGCCATCTTGGCCGCCATCTTGGCCGCCATCTTGTCCGCCATCTTGGCCGCCATCTTGTCCGCCATCTTGGTCGCCATCTTGACCGCCATCTTGTCCGCCATCTTGTCCGCTATCTTGTCCGCCATGTTGGCCGCCATCTTGTCCGCCATCTTGTCCGCCATCTTGTCCGCCATCTTGTCCGCCATCTTGCCCGCCATCTTGTCCGCCATCTTGGCCGCCATCTTGTCCGCCATCTTGTCCGCCATCTTGTCCGCCATCTTGGCCGCCATCTTGTCCGCCATCTTGTCCGCCATCTTGTCCGCCATCTTGTCCGCCATCTTGTGTACGCCATCTTGGCCGCCATCTTGGCCGCCATCTTGTCCGCCATCTTGTCCGCCATCTTGTGTCCGCCATCTTGTCCGCCATCTTGTCCGCCATCTTGTCCGCCATCTTGTCCGCCATCTTGTCCGCCATCTTGTCCGCCATCTTGTCCGCCATCTTGTCCGCCATCTTGCCCGCCATCTTGTCCGCCATCTTGTCCGCCATCTTGTCCGCCATCTTGCCCGCCATCTTGTCCGCCATCTTGGCCGCCATCTTGTCCGCCATCTTGTCCGCCATCTTGTCCGCCATCTTGTCCGCCATCTTGTCCGCCATCTTGTCCGCCATCTTGTCCGCCATCTTGCCCGCCATCTTGTCCGCCATCTTGCCCGCCATCTTGGCCGCCATCTTGTCCGCCATCTTGTCCGCCATCTTGGCCTCCATCTTGTCCGCCATCTTGTCCGCCATCTTGTCCGCCATCTTGTCCGCCATCTTGTCCGCCATCTTGCCCGCCATCTTGTCCGCCATCTTGTCCGCCATCTTGTCCGCCATCTTGTCCGCCATCTTGTCCGCCATCTTGTCCGCCATCTTGTCCGCCATCTTGTCCGCCATCTTGGCCGCCATCTTGTCCGCCATCTTGGCCGCCATCTTGTCCGCCATCTTGTCCGCCATCTTGTCCGCCATCTTGTCCGCCATCTTGAGTCCGCCATCTTGTCCGCCATCTTGGCCGCCATCTTGGCCACCATCTTGGCCGCCATCTTGTCCGCCATCTTGTCCGCCATCTTGTCCGCCATCTTGTCCGCCATCTTGTCCACCATTTTGTCCGCCATCTTGTCCGCCATCTTGGCCGCCATCTTGTCCGCCATCTTGTCCGCCATCTTGTCCGCCATCTTGTCCGCCATCTTGTCCGCCATCTTGTCCGCCATCTTGCCCGCCATCTTGTCCGCCATCTTGTCCGCCATCTTGGCCGCCATCTTGTCCGCCATCTTGTCCGCCATCTTGGCCTCCATCTTGTCCGCCATCTTGCCCGCCATCTTGTCCGCCATCTTGGCCGCCATCTTGTCCGCCATCTTGTCCGCCATCTTGTCCGCCATCTTGTCCGCCATCTTGTCCGCCATCTTGAGTCCGCCATCTTGGCCGCCATCTTGTCCGCCATCTTGTCCGCCATCTTGTCCGCCATCTTGTCCGCCATCTTGGCCGCCATCTTGTCAACCATCTTGGCCGCCATCTTGTGTCCGCCATCTTGGCCGCCATCTTGGCCGCCATCTTGGCCGCCATCTTGTCCGCCATCTTGGCCGTCATCTTGTCCGCCATCTTGTCCGCCATCTTGGTCGCCATATTGTTCACCATATTGTCCGCCATATTGTCCGCCATCTTGTCCGCCATCTTGGCCGCCATCTTGGCCGCCATCTTGTCCGCCATCTTGGCCGTCATCTTGTCCGCCATCTTGTCCGCCATCTTGGCCGCCATCTTGTGTCCGCCATCTTGGCCGCCATCTTGGCCGCCATCTTGGCCGCCATCTTGGCCGCCATCTTGGCCGCCATCTTGTCCGCCATCTTGGCCGTCATCTTGTCCGCCATCTTGTCCGCCATCTTGGCCGCCATCTTGTGTCCGCCATCTTGTCCGCCATCTTGGCCGCCATCTTGTCCGCCATCCTGTCCGCCACCTTGGCCGCCATCTTGGCCGCCATCTTGTCCGCCATCTTGTCCGCCATCTTGGCCGCCATCTTGGCCGCCATCTTGGCCGCCATCTTGTCCGCCATCTTGTCCGCCATCTTGACCGCCATCTAGGCCGCCATCTTGTCCGCCATCTTGGCCGCCATCTTGTCCGCCATCTTGTCCACCATCTTGTCCGCCATCTTGTCCGCCATCTTGCGTCCGCCATCTTGTCCGCCATCTTGTAAGCCATCTTGGCCGCCATCTTGTCCGCCATCTTGGCCGCCATCTTGTCCGCCATCTTGGCCGCCATCTTGTGTCCGCCATCTTGGCCGCCATCTTGGCCGCCATCTTGGCCGCCATCTTGGCCGCCATCTTGGCCGCCATCTTGGCCGCCATCTTGTCCGCCATCTTGGCCGTCATCTTGTCCGCCATCCTGTCCGCCATCTTGGCCGCCATCTTGTGTCCGCCATCTTGTCCGCCATCTTGGCCGCCATCTTGTCCGCCATCTTGTCCGCCATCTTGGCCGCCATCTTATCCGCCATCTTGGCCGCCATCTTGGCCGCCATCTTGTCCGCCATCTTGTCCACCATCTTGGCCGCCATCTTGGCCGCCATCTTGTTCGCCATCTTGGCCGCCATCTTGGCCGCCATCTTGTCCACCATCTTGTGTCCGCCATGCTGGCCGCCATCTTGGCCGCCATCTTGTTCGCCTTCTTGTGTCCGCCATCTTGGCCGCCATCTTGTCCGCCATCTTGTCCGCCATCTTGTCCGCCATCTTGTATCCGCCATCTTTTCCGCCATCTTGTCCGCCATCTTGTGTCCACCATCTTGGCCGCCATCTTGTTCGCCATCTTGTCCGCCATCTTGCGTTCGCCATCTTGTCCGCCATCTTGTCCGCCATCTTGTCCGCCATCTTGGCCGCCATCTTGGCCACCATCTTGGCCGCCATCTTGTCCGCCATCTTGTCCGCCATCTTGTCCGCCATCTTGGTCGCCATATTGTTCACCATATTGTCCGCCATATTGTCCGCCATCTTGTCCGCCATCTTGAGTCCGCCATCTTGGCCGCCATCTTGGCCGCCATCTTGGCCGCCATCTTGGCCGCCATCTTGTCCGCCATCTTGCCCGCCATCTTGTCCGCCATCTTGTCCACCATCTTGTGTCCGCCATCTTGTCCGCCATCTTGTCCGCCATCTTGTGTCCGCCATCTTGTCCGTCATCCTGTCCGCCACCTTGGCCGCCATCTTGTCCGCCATCTTGTCCGCCATCTTGGCCGCCATCTTGGCCGCCATCTTGGCCGCCATCTTGGCCGCCATCTTGGCCGCCATCTTGTCCGCCATCTTGTCCGCCATCATGTGTCCGCCACTTGTGTTCGCCATCTTGTCCGCCATCTTGTCCGCCATCTTGGCCGCAATTTTGGCCGCCATCTTGTCCGCCATCTTGTCCGCCATCTTGTCCGCCATCTTGGTCGCCATATTGTCCGCCATATTGTCCGCCATCTTGTCCGCCATCTTGAGTCCGCCATCTTGTCCGCCATCTTGTCCGCCATCTTGGCCGCCATTTTGGCAGCCATCTTGTCCGCCATCTTGTCCGCCATCTTGTGTCCGCCATCTTGGCCGCCATCTTGTCCGCCATCTTGGCCGCCATCTTGGCCGCCATCTTGTCCGCCATCTTGTCCGCCATCTTGGCCGCCATCTTGTCCGCCTTCTTGTCCGCCATCTTGTCCGCCATCTTGTCCGCCATCTTGTCCGCCATCTTGTCCACCATTTTGGCCGCCATCTTGTCCGCCATCTTGTCCGCCATCTTGTCCGCCATCTTGTGTCCGCCATCTTGGCCGCCATCTTGGCCGCCATCTTGTCCGCCATCTTGTCCGCCATCTTGGCCGCCATCTTGTCCGCCATCTTGTCCGCCATCTTGGCCGCCATCTTGTCCGCCATCTTGTCCGCCATCTTGGCCGCCATCTTGTCCGCCATCTTGTCCGCCATCTTGTCCGCCATCTTGTCCGCCATCTTGTCCGCCATCTTGTCCGCCATCTTGTCCGCCATCTTGGCCGCCATCTTGTCCGCCATCTTGGCCGCCATCTTGTCCGCCATCTTGTCCGCCATCTTGTCCGCCATCTTGGCCGCCATCTTGAGTCCGCCATCTTGTCCGCCATCTTGGCCGCCATCTTGGCCACCATCTTGGCCGCCATCTTGTCCGCCATCTTGTCCGCCATCTTGTCCGCCATCTTGTCCGCCATCTTGTCCACCATTTTGTCCGCCATCTTGTCCGCCATCTTGTCCGCCATCTTGGCCGCCATCTTGTCCGCCATCTTGTCCGCCATCTTGTCCGCCATCTTGTCCGCCATCTTGTCCGCCATCTTGCCCGCCATCTTGTCCGCCATCTTGTCCGTAATCTTGGCCGCCATCTTGTCCGCCATCTTGTCCGCCATCTTGGCCTCCATCTTGTCCGCCATCTTGGCCGCCATCTTGTCCGCCATCTTGGCCGCCATCTTGTCCGCCATCTTGTCCGCCATCTTGTCCGCCATCTTGTCCGCCATCTTGTCCGCCATCTTGTCCGCCATCTTGAGTCCGCCATCTTGGCCGCCATCTTGTCCGCCATCTTGTCCGCCATCTTGGCCGCCATCTTGTCCGCCATCTTGGCCGCCATCTTGTCCGCCATCTTGGCCGCCATCTTGTGTCCGCCATCTTGGCCGCCATCCTGGCCGCCATCTTGGCCGCCATCTTGTCCGCCATCTTGGCCGCCATCTTGGCCGCCATCTTGGCCGCCATCTTGGCCGCCATCTTGGCCGCCATCTTGTCCGCCATCTTGTGTCCCCCTCTTGTGTTCGCCATCTTGTCCGCCATCTTGTCCGCCATCTTGTGTACGCCATCTTGGCCGCCATCTTGTCCGCCATCTTGTGTCCGCCATCTTGTCCGCCATCTTGTCCGCCATCTTGGCCGCCATCTTGTCCGCTATCTTGTCCGCCATCTTGTCCGCCATCTTGTGTCGGCCATCTTGTCCGCCATCTTGTGTCCGCCATCTTGTGTCCGCCATCTTGTCCGCCATCTTGTGTCCGCCATCTTGGCCGCCTTCTTGTGTCGGCCATCTTGTCCGCCATCTTGTCCGCCATCTTGTCCGCCATCATGTGTCCGCCACTTGTGTTCGCCATCTTGTCCGCCATCTTGTCCGCCATCTTGTGTACGCCATCTTGGCCGCCATCTTGGCCGCCATCTTGTCCGCCATCTTGTCCGCCATCTTGTGTCCCCCTCTTGTGTTCGCCATCTTGTCCGCCATCTTGTCCGCCATCTTGTGTACGCCATCTTGGCCGCCATCTTGTCCGCCATCTTGTGTCCGCCATCTTGTCCGCCATCTTGTCCGCCATCTTGGCCGCCATCTTGTCCGCTATCTTGTCCGCCATCTTGTCCGCCATCTTGTGTCCGCCATCTTGTCCGCCATCTTGGCCGCCATCTTGGCCACCATCTTGGCCGCCATCTTGGCCGCCATCTTGTCCGCCATCTTGTGTCCGCCATCTTGTCCGCCATCTTGTGCCCGCCATCTTGTCCGCCATCTTGTCCACCATTTTGTGTCCGCCATCTTGTCCGCCATCTTGTCCGCCATCTTGTGTCCGCCATCTTGGCCGCCATCTTGTCCGCCATCTTGTCCGCCATCTTGGCCGCCATGTTGTGTCCGCCATCTTGTCCGCCATCTTGGCCGCCATCTTGTCCGCCATCCTGTCCGCCACCTTGGCCGCCATCTTGGCCGCCATCTTGTCCGCCATCTTGTCCGCCATCTTGGCCGCCATCTTGGCCGCCATCTTGGCCGCCATCTTGTCCGCCATCTTGTCCGCCATCTTGACCGCCATCTAGGCCGCCATCTTGTCCGCCATCTTGGCCGCCATCTTGTCCGCCATCTTGTCCACCATCTTGTCCGCCATCTTGTCCGCCATCTTGCGTCCGCCATCTTGGCCGCCATCTTGTCCGCCATCTTGTCCGCCATCTTGGCCGCCATCTTGTCCGCCATCTTGGCCGCCATCTTGTCCGCCATCTTGGCCGCCATCTTGTGTCCGCCATCTTGGCCGCCATCTTGGCCGCCATCTTGGCCGCCATCTTGGCCGCCATCTTGTCCGCCATCTTGGCCGTCATCTTGTCCGCCATCTTGTCCGCCATCTTGGCCGCCATCTTGTGTCCGCCATCTTGTCCGCCATCTTGGCCGCCATCTTGTCCGCCATCTTGTCCGCCATCTTGGCCGCCATCTTGTCCGCCATCTTGTCCGCCATCTTGGCCGCCATCTTGTCCGCCATCTTGTCCACCATCTTGGCCGCCATCTTGGCCGCCATCTTGTTCGCCATCTTGGCCGCCATCTTGGCCGCCATCTTGTCCACCATCTTGTGTCCGCCATGCTGGCCGCCATCTTGGCCGCCATCTTGTTCGCCTTCTTGTGTCCGCCATCTTGGCCGCCATCTTGTCCGCCATCTTGTCCGCTATCTTGTCCGCCATGTTGGCCACCATCATTGAGGGGAAGGGGGGGGGAGGGGGATGGAAGATGTTACCTCTTGAAAAACATGCTCTCCTGGTATCGGAAATCTGAAAACAGCTGGTTTGTATGAAAAGTTAGTGTATAAACATTGCATACCTTACGGCGGAAAGTTGGTTGCAAAGATAGTGTATAAACATTGCATACCTTACGGCGGAAAGTTAGTTGCAAAGATAGTGTATTAACATTGCATACCTTACGGCGCAGTACCAAGAGCTACCTCTTCCGTGCATGCTCTCCTGGTACTATACATTCGGAAACTGGTAGTTTTCCAAGAAATTTTTAACGATCAACGGGAAAGTTAATGTTTAAATATTGCATACCTTTCGGCGGTTTTCGACCAAAATTGCTGTACAAGGTGCTGTACAGGTGCAAGGTCTTCCGTGGATGCTTTCCTGGTATCGTAAATCGGAAAACAGCTGGTTTTGTACGGAATTTCTTACCAGCCGACGGAAAGTTTGAGCGAGATGAAGGATGCTTTCCGTTTTATTGATATTACTTATTAGCGATCGTTCTCACGTGTTTGATAGTATGCAATAGCAATTGTGATGGGCAAATTTGTCCCAAGCTGCAGATGTCACCTCTGGGAAACCATGCTCTTCTGGTATCGGAAATCTGAAAACAATTGTGTGCCCGGCTACGGCATAGTGGTTTTCACAGTTGCCCAGCTGATTCTATCGTTGGGCAAATTTGTCAGCATTTTGTCAACACTAGTGGCAAATATTAATGTGAATTTCGATCGTTCGCTTAATTTTCGCGTATTAAGTTTGATGCTCCAATTTTAGGTCGGTTGTCCGTGCGTCAAAAAATCCAAGAATTTCCGGGCCGATCTCTTCGCTCATTGTGAAGACACTTGCGATCATTTCGTCACATTTACACTTGCACATTTACATCAGTATGAAACACACTATGTGCTCCTCAGGCACAATTTGATAGTCAGCAGCAAATTATAGGGATACAACACCACAAAGCACTCACTAATTTTTCTCAAACAAACTGAGTTTTCAATGAAAAAAAAACGAGACCGCTTTCAGCACGCTCGACAATGTTTTAGCAAGACTATTATGATAGGTTCTTCACTTAACACATCGTTTTTATATCAATGCATACTTGATTTCTTCAAGTATCTTTTTTTATGTTTTTTTTTTATTTAGATCAACGATTTCGCAGTGATGATCTTAAACCGTATGGGTTTAGAATTGGAAATTTTAAAACAATTTCAGTCTAACAACAATGCAAATGTTACCGAGATTACAACAATGTAGTTTGAACAGTATTCTACACGGGGATATGATGAATTGTTTGGAAAGTGGGTGTACATAAGCTGAACCTACAATCCAGCTTCGAATAAGTAATAATCAAGAAAGACAGAAATGGTATTCCAAGAACCGTGAAGTATCAAATATCGAACGGAAAAGAAAGTTCTAATGATGGCAATATGATTTTATTCATATTCTATGACAATGCTAGCTATGTCGTAGTATACTGACAGATTGTGTCATTTATAACATCATTACCGGCTTGCAAACTTGCAGAAATTGTGACAATCGAAATACTAAACACAACACTCCACCACAATACTGTTTCGAAACACGTAGACTGAACATTTTCACGGTTCAATCGGGGAGAGAAAACAATACCACACCACGAGTATCGCAATGGCAATAGTTTGCGAATATTGCGGAAGTGAAAATAAGCATGGTTTCTATTCTAGCATCTAACGGTAGGATCATTTACGAACAGATGAAAAAATCCCGTTCAAGAAATGGAATACATGAATAGGTTGAAGTAAAAGGGCATATAAGGGTTCACGGGGCGGCCAGATGGTGTATTGGTAGCGCAGTCGGTCTGTAGAAGATAGGACCACGGAAAAATTTCATTTGGACCACCAAACCTCCGTACGCAGCACTGACTATCCTACGGGTAAATAAAGTAACAAAAATAGATATGGTAGGCTTAAACATCCTGAAGATATCGTGCCGATAAAGAAGAAGGAGTTTGAATACACTGCATACTTCTCTTGCGTAGCCGTGTAACCGGGCCGATATAGCTAATCAAAAAAAAAAATATCTAACCAAGGATAACCAATTTTCTACCTTTTTAATAAGATTTTATGCTATAAATTAACTCTGCTGCTAAATTTCCAAAAATCGCACAATCGGCACAAGTTGTTTGGGGCCCCCAGCACGGAGAGGCCCTATGCGAGCGCCTACTCCGCCTACCGTTTGATCCGCCGCTGCAATCATTGCATCATGAATTTGGGGTTTTTAGCTGGCAAAGAGATTTTGGTTTAATCCTAACCGTTTCAATTGTAAATTTCATAGCTATCAGTATCCCATTGAACGTTATCATTGACAGACATACAAGCGTTCACCATTTTTCTCACACATTTTCCACACACAAGAAAGAACACACATCCGGAAAAGGATTAGATTTTCCACCTTGCGATCTGCCTGTTTTCTAGCGTTAAAAAACACAAAATCCCAAGCAAGTAAAACCACACATCAACAGCAGCTGTATTTCCATTGGCTGCGATCGTACATCATCTCTGGCGGCTCATCTGTGTCTCCGCATCGCGTTGGAAGGTAGGGTGAGCGAGCAAGCAGCACGATTTTTCACGCACGCCAAGAACGGACGGAAAGCACCGCGCGAAGATCGGGATCAGACAGACCAGGGAGGTTTGTCACAACGGAACTCCGCCTTCTCGCAAGCGCAAAACACTAGATCACGAACGACACATGTGTGCGTGTATGTGAGAAGTTTTGTTTTGCGCTTTGCTTTCTTAGTCGATCACGATCATGTACGATAAAAATAATCTTCACCGCAAGTCGTCTGTGCGATTTGTGTCGTCGTCGCTTGAGAAGCAAGAAATAATGACTAACGACGAGAAGGGAAAGTCACTAAAGTTGGAAGAGATAGGACGGGCGCAAGGACGGTATGGCCATTGCGTCAACGGTTACCAAAAGATATATCGAACAGTAAATCAATGATGTACCGTGAAAGTTAAAACAAATCAGAAACACTTAAAACACTAACGATTAGTAGCTTCAACCTTATAATTAAATTTCACAAGCTTTAAGTTGTCAAAATTGAGATACTATAGCTGATAAGCAACAACTTCAAACTGATCACACCACTATACAATGTGGCATAAACTGCATTAATAGTAAACGTTGTTTATGCCGGAACACTACCGACAGCGGAGGATTGTCGGAGGATCGGATCGATTCACTAGCAAGCATCGGAACATTCATGATCAGGATTTAAGAAACACGAAACGAACAGACCATTGCCAATGAACAAATAAACGATTGAAATAGAATTATATTGTAAAATTTGAAATTTTGAATAACTAGCAGACTATCCTGCACATCCTCTACAAGAAAAACCGATTGAGTTAAAGCTGCTTAGGAAATGAAGTGTCTCAACTCGAAACACAGCTCCTAATTCGAGACACCCGCAACCAGCATATTCGAAAACGATAAATAAATATTCTAATGAAATGTATATTTCCGATGGGCACACACTGTACTCGCACGACGGTAGCCGGTACTGGGCAACGAGGCAGCAAACACTTCACAAATCAAACGCTAAACTTACTCACCGGCGGTTTACCCTCTTCGAAGCGTCCAACCGAAAGGGGGAAAAAACAACGTTGGACGCGTTGTTTATCGTCGAAGAACTTCCACAACACTTTGGTGCGACACATTTGCCTTCGCTAGATGCACACACATGATGGTGGTACTGCTGGTGTTACACCAGAGAAGTTTACACAGCCGTACGGACCTGGTTTTAGGGGGGGGGGGGCTCTTTTTGGCGTCTTTCGACATCACCCCATAAAAACTCGCTGGTTCCGTATCGCCTTTGCCACCGAAAAATACACCCGTACTGGGACGTTCCCGGTCACGGCGAACCTCAAACGGTTCACCGGCTACGTCACAGGAACCGTCGACTTCGACGCGAACTGACGAAAGATGGCGTTACTTCACACCTTTCATTTTCACGCCGGAACGCACGGTCGGGCGGGTTCGGTCCCCAATCGGTGTGTTCCGTCTGGTATTTTCGTCCTCCGGCTGAAGTTGCAATCTACGCAATCCACCACGGAACGGGACAGAGGGACGTTTTCTGGCATGGTGGATACGGTGCGGACTGTGGTATGAACGTAACCGGAGTGACTCCGAGACTAGCGAATGGTTCTAATTGCATCGGAAAAAACGATGATGACGATCGGTAAGTTTTCCTTCGAAACAGATCATTTCTCTCATGTGTGTGTGTTTTTTAATGTCCATGTTCTTCTAACTGCTCAATTGCACTTCTCGCTCGGTACCTTTCGTCAATGATTTGTACTTGCTTCGACTGGCAGAACTGTGTCCATGACCTTTGAAACAACGCACGCTTACAATGTGATTTATAGTGTAATTGCGATGAAAGGAAATGTGTTGCTATTGAATGAATTCGAGAGAAGATTGTAATCCCTTTTTTGTTTGTTGGAAAACGTTAGTTGTCTCTAAAATGCTTTAAAACATTAGCAAATTCTTAAGACTTTATAGAATTCAGCATTTATGTAACACCTAGAAAGAGACCTAATCGAAAGCTCATTCACCATATTTGTTTATTTATTTTTTCATTAAGATTATAACAAGGTGAAGGTGGTTTAGTAAGGTGTTGAGAGGATTAATGAGAGGGCCCTATTATGGAACGGAATACAGAAGGTAAAAAGTGGAAATCAAAGAAATGAGACGAGGAAATAAACGAGTATAATCCACGTAGCAGAGGAACAAGACTCCATTAAAGACCTGACCAGCAAACAGAATATCACTATCAAACACAATCGGTTGGAGTAGTCACGAACAACATGTTTTATAGTAGCAAGAGTTTTCTAAGCAATGAAAACTATAGAGCCAATGCGAGGTGAGACCTCAATCAAGCCATACACCTAAGTCCTTCATCTGGACTTCAAGGACTTCATCTGGTACATAGGAATAAGACAGTGGAATGCGGGGTAAGGGCAAATAAAATAATTTTAATAACTGGAATAAGAAATAACTGAAATAAGTTTTACGGTCTCGGATGATAATACTCGCTATATAACAGAGAGGTTCTAGTTTATTACGCATACAGTCGAGAAAGGGGTGTAGCGTCTTCCTAAATTGAAGCCTAAAGCGAACAGTTTGTGATCATATCTCCATCGAGGGTCTATGACGGAGATATGGTTATTGTATGGTATCCCTCTGTTAACTTTCATATCATCAAGTCTTGAATAAATAGCTTAAAAGCAATGGAAGTATCAAACTACTCCGTCTGTGTAACATTATAACTTTAAGAGTTTCACTGCGATTTCTGACTTTTCTTGACTGCCATATTTCCGGAGCTAAAACACAATCCGTGTGGATAATCGGCACCACTACCGTCACATCACCGAGTTCGACGAAATTCAAACCGATTAGTGTGATTAATCAATGGCGCCCTGTTCAATTCTAGATGGTAAACAACAGTGCAGCATTCAATGCAAAACTATCACTTTATAATGAACACAATCTCGCCAACGATGTGTATTGTTTTCGAAGGTTTTCACTTTCACTTCGAGATCACAATATTCTCACGGCATCTCTTTTCCCGCTTTGACACCCACCGAGGATCACGCGCTAACGCTACGTTCTTCTCATTCCGTTCAACAGATTTTCATCCTCGCAGCATCCACGATCGTTCCGAACGCAGAAGCTAGAGCTATCCCTTTTCTACGCAGGCCGCACATTTGCAACCAAAAACCCAAAACCGGCGATCTAACGGTTGGTGGAAAATTCAGTGTACACATACACAAGCACTCGAACTTCGGGTGGGAACGGTCGACAGACGGCGTAATCCCAAACCAGAATTCCGCAGTACGGCAAGCCGTACGAACGCCGAGGAAAAACGCGCACGAAAAACCGAACGAGAGTGCGCGACGAACGCGCACTTTTCCCGAGTCGGACGGGCGGCCAAAACACCGTTGCGTGCACCGCTGCAAAATAGCAGGACGGTTGTTATAATTTTATTGTGCGATTATCATCGGGCGCACTTGGTCAATGTTTCCTGCGGTGCGGCGGTCAATTTACGCCCATAATCGACGACCTATGGTGCCTGGTGGGTCACGGCAGGAAAATTTTCCTGCCCGGTTGAAAGTTTAATTATTATTATTCTTCCTAACGATCGACCAAAGCGGATGTGTGAACGCGGGCAGAGCGTGCCGTAGGTGCCTAGTGTGCGTAAAAGTGTGCTCGTCCGAAGGTGAGGTGTGTGTTTAGCGCCACGTTCCACGCCACGGTGCTAGTTTCCGCGGGTGGAAAAAGCAATAATTTACACCCGATAGTAGTACACACACCGATTGCGAACCAGTTTTCACCCGCACGGTACAGTAGTGATCGTTATTGTCCCGCAGATTGCAAGTGGCGGGAATGGGTAGCATTAAAAGCGTCATTGCTTAGAATTTGACATACTTTGATGGGAAGGAAAATCGGCTAAAACGATTCCCTCCCTCTCTATTTCTCTCTCTCACCCTTCGTCCGTCTCTTATTGCGGTTCCGGTTATGTAGCGCTGCAGCAGCCATGTGTGAAATAAAGCCTGCTGCGACCTTTGTCTGTCGTTGCTGCAGTGACAGAAGAAGTGTGATCTGAAGAAGTGCGAATTGCCATTGCTCCGAACCCGGTGCCGATTAGTGAAAATTGGTGAAGGTGTGAAAATTGTCTGCGGAAGGAATCCTTCGCTTTGGCCATCATCCGTGTGTTACATGACCTTCTATTTTTTTTTTTTTGCTATTTGACAACAAATTATTTTGCTTGTGTGAAACGGAAGTAAGCACCTTAAAATAATTAAACTCGATCATAAATAGTACATCAGATAGATTGTGGTAGTGGTGTTTGGTTTGGAAAATCACGTGAAAATGATGCATCATCTTGATTTTTCCAACGGTCATCGACACGGTGACGGTACGCTTGGAATGTCGGGTGGATCTGCAGGAGCAACCATGCTGCACGAATCGTTCTCTAGCCTTATTGGCAACGTACCGTCGGCAGTGGATTTGAACGGGGCGGACTTTCTGCACCATTACAGTCCGGCGGCCGTCGACTATTGGAGCCCGGTGTCCTACAAAAATGGTACCAACCCTATGAAAGCGATGGAAGGTAAGAATAAGAAGGAGTTTACGTTGATATATCCTAGAATTGTATCCTTGGTCAAGAGTTCTTGATGAATTAGACTGATTTGGAATTGACAGAAACCGCCCAACATTACTCAGTACAAAACTGATCCATCGAACTCCTTTCATCCATGTAAGGTAAAATTAAACAAAACCAGCAATGGTGTGGTGTAACTTCAATTAGGTGATCTAATAATTTTAATCTTTATAGCATTTTCCCCTGTCCTAGGGTTAAGCCATTACACAAGATAGCCATCCACTCCGACGGCCATTTTGGATCATCCATGATTTTAGGATTTTTTTCCTGAAATCTTTTCTTTACTATCTTATAGCCCATTATTTTTCGCCAGTATAAAATGGTGTTCCATATTTAAGTGACTGTAAATTTCGTAATTTATTCTACAAATTTATACTCCATGTATCTCGTGATATCACTTATATTGCACTGAACACCCTATACGGAGTGACAAACAAGAAGTTATTAAATAGCAGACGGCCTATATGAGGTTTTAGATTCTGTCCGAATTTTCTGTAGGTGCGTTTAGGAACACTGGTAATGTGGTCAACTGTGGGGGATTAAAACTTTACTCATCTAGTCTTACAAATGATTCGAATCTTATGCACGTCATACCCAAATCCTACCAGAACCGTGTTACAACGCCAACCAGGAGTTATTGGCCAATGTACGAGAATACGAGAAAAAATTACCCAGCAAAAGGAAGAAAAAGTACATCATAACTACAGCTTGAACACACAAGAAAGGAACTGGTCGTTTGGTGAGGTAATTCCAAACATTTGAGGCACAGCACCATTGGAGAATAGGGAAATGATCGCACTTATCATTTTTCGTTGTATATCTAAAATAAATTAACGACTTTCCGACGGACAACATGCTTTTAAGCAAACCTCGCTCGTACATCAAACCTTCGCTACCGTAATCGTGCGCATTTTAATTAAACCGATTTGTATACCTACGTATCAAACTAGCAGCGTCGCATAATGGACGGGTAACAACGCTAACCCGAAAGGACAACATTCCACAACTGACTAGTCAAGGATTTTTTTTTCTCTCTCTCCCTTTCCTGCTCTCGGTGCATCATTTAATTAATTGAGTCATTTCGGTTCTGAGCGCTTCTGGTCCTCCCTGCCAACAGCCAACGCGCAATAAGCTACTTAATTAGGATCCCGCGTGGCTGTGGCTCAACTCGTTCCTACCGATGTTGATGAACCACACAAGAAAAGGAAGGAAAGAAACACACATACACACACACACATTACACAAAAAGTGAACATGATGCGAACCGATTTATCACGCCACCCGAAATCGTTGGTAATCGTACCGATGTAGAGACGATGATTTAGCGTATAAATTAATTATGATGTCAACTGTGCTATCTGCGCGGAATGTAGACAACCCCGCGACTCGGCTGCTTGGTGATCAGCAATCCTGCTTCACCCTCTTCAACGCGACCCTTTCGCCAGTCCAAAACAGCAGTTGACGCTGCCGGTACACGATCGCAAGCAGTATGTTTACAAACCGCACGTCACGTGGAGCTGAAACGGCTGCGCCTTTATTTTGATCGTGATTCCAAAACGGTTTTTGGATACACACCCAGCGCACTCCGGCCACTCCCGCACCCGTACCTGGCAATGATCGTGGTCTGTCCAGCGGGAAAATTATTGCTCGCGGTTGGGATTCGGTGAGATCTTCACCGTCCTCCACGACTGTTCCTTTGCATCCAGGACACTCTGTTGAAAGGCGTAGAAAAATGGCTGTCCAGTTGCTTAACACGCTTCGATCACGTTGTACTGCGCTGTACCGGTGCTGGAAGGAAGTCCACCAATCGATCGTGAAAGCAAATTGGGGGTGGAAGAAAAGCAGACAGATGGTTACTTGTCGGTCGATCGGACGAAACCATCGTGGTTGCAGATTTCTTGGCCTAGTGGTACCGAAATTTGTTGCTTTTGGTATCTGTCCGATTAAAGCAAGCTACATGAGCAACATGCAACGACGACCACCGAGCATAAGCACGCCTTCAAACATATAGCTGTATCAATCCACCTACATCGTGGAGCTTGGAATTAATTTGAAGAAAAACTAAAATTAATGATTAATTAATTTTGATGTTTAGTACTAAAATTAACAAGCGTTATCTATGATTTTCTTTTTTTGCTGGACACTTTATGCACAAATTTGAAAAGTTTTAATTTATTTTAATGTTGTTTTGTGATCAAAATCATCAAAATGACTTGCTCTGTAGTTCTACTGTTTAGCAAATAATTCTGATTGATTGAATTGTTTCAGAGAATATGTTAGTGTAACGTTTTGTTTTGCATTTTGTAAAACCTTTGCTTAAATTTACTCCTGCAACTACAAGCAAGGATTACTAACTTTTCTCCGCCAGTAAGAAAGGTAACCAAGTTGGTACGCCTGTTCACTTATGCTTCGTGGCATGCTACGTTGAATACCGATACGGAAGGAAAAATACGATCCACTGATTCACTGGAACGGCCGAATAATACTTTCCCCGTGCCCGTAGAACATGCCCGAGAATCACGAGGAAAACAAAAACCCTCCGCTGCACCGGCCGTTTGGCGGTGGGCGAGACGTGTGGGAAAAACACTCGACTAATTACAACATAAATATTTGCTTTGGACATGACACTGTAAATTATGAGGCGACCCGATCCAAAGCGAAGAAACGAACGCACCTCAACAAGTGCGTGAGATTGATGGTACGGGTTGTGGCGGGTTCTGGTGGTGGCAGGTACGTACGTACGGAACGAATGTTTTTGGAAAAGTAAATTTCGCTCGCACGGCGATCCTTCGGATGAAATTGGAGAATGAAAATTACAAACCAGTGGCATTTCGGTTCGGTGAGCCGTTTGACATTCTCTTTGTATGGAGTTTCAAAAATGTATGAAGCTCACTACCAATTTGTTTGCCTTATGCCTTACGGTGTCATTGTCGTGACGAGATCTAGTTATCTCTGCTACAGTCAGCATGATCGATATAGTAAATAAATGGTTGATAGCGCATTTTATTTTAAATCAAAGGCTTAGTATTTCTTTATATTTATTTTTTTCTGCTATTTATGGCTTTCTTTGACTTTGTTTCCAAATTCAAAAGTTTGACGTTTTAGAATTTTTTTAAATCTTAGAAGGAGATATTAAGGAGCAAGGAGAGTATTAGATTTTAGTATCTTTTTTTTTTTCAAAGTATTTCAATTGTTGTGGAGTAAGATTGATGAAGAAGAGAATGTGAGTAGCGCAAACTTGTGATTTTGTACTTCAAACTTTTTCCTAATCCTTTTTCCTTTTTTCTACCAAATATTGAGATAATTTAAAATTCTCAATAACAATTTTTTTGGGCATGTTTATGTAGATCTCTTCTCAAAAGACATTAAATCGGATTGGATAAGATTCGAACCCCCACCTTGGATGTATTAGACACAGCATTGGAACAAACGACCATGGGACCCCATTTAATTTAAATATTGAAAAAAAAAACAAGATCGAAACGATCAGTTCGGAATAATCGATAATTTATAACATTGCCCTTCTCATTCTAATTTAACTTTTTCTAAATGTTAGGAATTGAACAATATAATCACTGTGCGAAAATATGGTTCATTAATAGTTTTCAGAAAAATACAAATCATAAATTAATCACGCCCTATTAAAACAGTGTTGTAAAAATTGCCCCCGATATAGACAACAATGAAAGGGAAGTACCACCAAGCTAACTATAGTACGGACTAAAGCAACCGAACCCTAGGAGGTCATCCACCTTTACAGTGGGAGCATTATGAATTCCGCTTGCAAATCACACCCGCTGACGAGGCATCGCAATCGTTACGCTCATTTGTTGCACTGCCCGGTCCGGCTCAGCTGGCCGAGGTGTTGACAGGCATTCCCAGTGCAGAACCATTTGCTCGCCCTCTGCCCAGCGTGGTAGATCCGAATTACGCCATCACCCGTACACTGACATCTCGCGCTGCAAGGCACGCGACTCTGGCCTTCGAGCGAGCTGGACTGGAGCGATGGTTCCGAAACACATTGTAATTGCGAACCGCACCTTCATCCGCGCCATCCTTTAGGAACGCCACTACCCGATGTCGTCTTCATCGGTGTGCCTCACGTGTGTCAATATTGTTATAGACTGGGCAATGAAAATAAGCAACAAACGGCAGGCCACCGGCAAACCTTAGCCGCTGTGCGTCCTTATGGGCGATCTTGCGGAGCATAATCCGAGTATGAAGCGGTTTATTTGCTACGGGCGATGAAACCTATTGCCGCAGAATCAACAACCGTACCCGTACCGGTGGGAGGTTCCGGGAATGGCAAGTGCCATGATCTGTCCCATGCTGATCTGTCAAACAGCAAGCAACAGTACATAATTCATCGAGAAGAATTGATTGCTCGGGCAGTCAAAGTACTGCTGGAAGTTAAAGAGTCGCGAAAACGATATGAATGATCTTAAGTTGGTTTTCATAATCGTTCGGAAGTACTCATCTAAAGTACTTAATACAATTATGGCTCTGATTACCAAACTGTCAGAACGTCGTTATTTACTTCTTTACTACGCAGAAGCCAGATAGACGAGAATGTAATTGACAGTTAGAGATAGTTTAACAGCGTTTAAATCCTAACTCTCTGATGTAACAAATTGTTCACAATATTTCGCCTTGATCACTACAATTTATAGTCAAGAGACGTCAAGGCTATCTTGCTTTTTTGTGAGAGAATTTAAATAAACTTAAGCTAGGACGTCCGTCTCTGTTAAGATCTTCCTTAAGTCCATCTTCCTTTTTAAGTAACATTGTAGAAACCGATCGAAGTTACAACAGTTACATCCAACTTCAACCAATTAGAAACAATTACTCGCCTAACAGTGTTTCACGATCATACTAATCACTGCATCACGATGCAAAAGATCGACCTTGCACGGATGCACAAATTTGGCAGCAAACATTCATCTCCAAAGCAAACGTGTGCGCGCGCGCAGCAAGATTTATTTCTTGTTAATTCTAAATGATTGCGATCGCTCGAGCGAATGACAGTTGGTCATAAATCGTGCAGAACTAATTGTCAATTTGGAAAACTCAAAGCACCGAACGCAAGCCAAGGTTTTGCTCCCTCCGGCCAACCGCTGCAACAATTCGCTGTTTCGCGTTCCGTTTGCCATTCGGTGCGGCCCGCCGCCGCTTGTCATTCATGGGAGACATGCACAGGCTGACATTTCATTCACACTTCGATCGGACCGCGCACGATCAGCTCAGCTGTTTGGCGGCGCGAATGCAAACTACGATGCGAACAGGCGCGGGTTGCGCGAAAAACTGCAAAGCCCACTTGTCGACAACGTCGTCTTCGTCGTCGACGTTGGAGATTTATGGGCGTGAAGTACGGTTCGCTGCCGGTTACGATCAGGCTCCGCTTTGATTTGACAGCGACCGATCCTCGGCCATTCTGCTGCCAGTTCACTTCACATCGGCAGCCACGGCACAGTGCAACAGAAAAAATGCGCGTCACAATCGCCGAACTCCCGTGATCTCCCGCGCACCCAAATGGCTCGAAAAAAAGATGTAAATATTTTCTTCATCTTTCGAAGCTGTTTCATGGTGGCTGGCATTGCAACCAAAAGGTGCTGCTAGTGTTCGTTCATTGTTGAATGGCTCTTGTTTGATTAATGGTGCCCGACACTGGCGTCGAACTAATATGATGAAATTGTTCACATACCGAGCTCATGGTTTTCGAAAGACAAGTACGAATGGGGATGGATATGTTTCGTAGAAACATGAAACATGTGTTGGGATGACATTCCAGCTCTAGTCCGTACGAAACTTGATACGTTGTGAGTTGACTATTAAGGGCAATTTTCGATGGAAGCAAACAAATATGATAATAGTTTTGACCAGAAAAAAGATGAGTGAGCGGTTACCAACTCCTGTCGTCTAATGTATTTTTTTTTTGCTTCGAGAATGCTTTCAGACATTGGAAATAATTTCTTAAATATCAGATATTACATCCAATGTATGTGACCTTTTGTTGACTCTAGTACCTTGTATTGTTCACAACATCTATTCATAAACCAAACAGTTAGTTTGCATTTTAGGACGATTCGAATTAAATAATTCGGTGTCATTAACAGGACATGAGGACCTATCTAGGACCTCAGGATCATTATGAATTTACTTCGCGGCACAAGAATACTTTCCCTAGGGCAATTACTTCTAGTGAGCTCTCTTTCGTTGGGCTCGTCAGCTTTTCAACAGATAAAATTCAATGGTGCTTCGTATAACATGAACTAACATTGACAGTTTTGAAGCATTTTCTTGAAATTTCCATTAACTACTGCCCCCTTTTGTGTTCTAAATTTGGAATTTTCATTAATTTTCATTGCAATCGAAATTATTTTAGTTGTACCATGGAAAAGTCGTGTTCCTCATACAAAATGTATAAGATACCCGTGCAAGCCGGTCGATATTTTGAATTTCTAATCTTTTAACCCTCAATCCGTTAGTATTTTCTGGAAGGGAATAAAATTTTCATTGAATATATGAAAAAAATCAGCAGCCATGCTGATATAAAATGTAATTTAATTTAAATACGAACATTTAATAACTAATACCACGATAAGAATTTTGCAAACATTGTACTCAACCAATTACCAGCACATGTGTTTCACGAGGACGTACACGGTTCCACAGGAGAGCCCACATTTCATGCGCAGGACCCGCTCGCTCAAGCATGAGCATCGTAAAACAAACTCCCCCAGCGACATTCCGAGAACCATTTCCAAGCACTCAAAACTCCGGCAATGCCCACAACCGCCAAAGTCTTCATCAGCGCACCAATGTCTGCCACCGGCAAAACTGAAAAAGTTATGACCGGCGGCTTTTCAGTGTCGGTTTATGGTTACTTCTGCCTTTACCGCCCCATGGTCGAACTGTGTTTTTTTTTTTATTTTGTTGACGCATCGCGGAAGCCGCCAACTTGCCCCGAGGGTTTGGGGAGTCAAAATTTTATGATCTGTGAAAAATGTTCGATGATTGCTTAATGTTGAAGCGCACTTTTTCCACCCCTCTCGCCACATGCCCTCTCCACCACCTCTCTCCACCCGCAAGGAGAAGTGGCCCGCTACGACATACGCCCATTTACGAATGGCGGCGTGGAGTTAATTTTATTTAAAATTTTATTCCTTCCGAGCAACGGGTTGCTGTGGTCCCGTGCGTGCGTGTGCGGTTTCCTTGTTCGGCTCTGTCTAGCAGCAGATTTTGCCGATCTGTGCCACAATTTACGGTTACGGTGAGGTGCTTCCGCGCTCGGCTAAATAGTTTAGCGAAGCGAAGTTTTTATTTCTGCACCGCAAACGAGCTGAAAAAGATGATTTAAATCCGGATCCTTTGGGAGGGCGATTGCCGGCACGGACAGTGGAACCGTTTTCGGTGGGCAAACCCGTGGCGCGTCTCTATTTTTAACTCACAGTCCAAACGACGGTCCATTACACGAACGATGGGTAAACAGTTTTGTGCACGCGTGTGTGTCTGTGTGGTCATATCTGCCCATCGGTCCCGATAAAATGTGCCTTTTGCGGTGTGCAATCTAATTTGTTATCGAGCTTCCATGTTTAGGGGACCAGATTCGCCCTCGACATTGGTGATAAGGATCAAAATTTCCCGAACTCCCACTCCGCGGCGTCCACCGCATGTGACAGATATTATGTGCGCTTACTCCATACTCTTGCGTACATTGTATGCACACCGCTCCGTTCTTATCAGGCGATTAATTGCGTTTTCTTTTCACCTTATTTAACCATTTATTTTCTAATGATTTACTTCCGCACAGCTTGCCTCCAGAATGCCAACAAGGGACAGTACAATCCGCTGGAACAGGTCGAGCAGCTCAGCATTAGCTGTGACAGCGAATCACAAACTTCGCCGCTGCAGCATACGGGTGTCCATGGCCTGCAGCAGACAGCCAACAACGGCAACAACCTCGGCCACCATCACCTTCACCTTAGTGCCAACAATAACAATAACAACAATAGTCTTAGCAGCAACAAAAATCTCCACGAGCCGCGCAGCCATGGCAAAACGCATCGATGCGCGGACACGCGCCAAAAGTCTCGCCCAGGACGACGCGGTGGTGGCGCCAGCTCGCAAGACTCTTCGCCCGGGACGAACGAGAGCACGCGCGTGGGTATGGACGAGGATCAGGGTGAGTCCAGCAGAACGGACGAGGATGAGGAAGACGCTGGGGGTAGTGATGAGGAGACGGGTGGTGGCGACGGTAGTGGTGGAGGTTGTAGAAGAGAATCCATCATACAAAATGGTAGCAGACAGCAGCAGCAGCAGCAGCAGCAGCAATCCTCCAAGCAGCTGGGAGCGCCCACGACGGCTACCTTCGCAAGCAAAAAATCCCCCGACGTGGATAAGCCTTATCACCCGTCCCTGGCGTCGGTGGTGGTCGTACTGGAGGGGAAACATTTGTGGGACAAATTTCACGAGCAGGGCACGGAGATGATAGTCACCAAAGCCGGACGCCGCATGTTTCCGACCTTCCAGGTGAAGGTGGTCGGGCTCGAGCTGGCCGCGGAGTATCTCATGATTATGGACTTTGTGCCGCTCGACGATAAGCGCTATCGATACGCGTTCCACACGTAAGAACGTTCGCTTTGCTGAATGCAGTTCTTTATGTGCGAGCAGCATGTAGCATGATGACGTCGGGTGGGAGCGTGTGAGCTCTGCATGGATTACTAATCGCGACTAACCGTACCGGACGATTTTGTTGGACTTAGGGTTTGGCGCACCACGGTCGCACTGGAAGCCCCCGAAACAGAAGCGTTATGTAAAATGTCAGATGGCAGGCATCAATTTTTCTTGTGCGATGTGACAATTGTATAAACACTTTTAAAGGACCACATTTTACATTAAGCACAATCGACTAAAGAACCTGATAGCAGGACAGTCGCATCAAGTAAACGGATGACAAGTCACGTTATCGGATGACTTCATAGCTGTTGCACAATTCACACCAAATCCCGCACACATAACTCATGATTATAAACCTTCACGAACATACTGACACGTTGTGCACTTCGACCGTAAAGTAATGCTAGTGACTAATTGCAAAAAAACGGTCAGTTACGCAATTTTTATACAACATATAGTATTAAATACGGTTATGCGGTTCTCGATTTATTAGAATATGTTTTATCCTTAGTTTCCACTTTTTCTCTTTCGCCTTTTTCCTCTCTCATTTCGTTGCCCTAACTGACGGTTCGTTGGGGACCTTTCACAGTTACTGTAGTAGGATATGTAGGAATATACATTTTAACTGTATTTCTTAACGTGCAAATAAGTATTCGATCCCTTAACACGAGACATAAGCGATGATTTCAAGGAAAGTCGTAAAATATTCGGTTACGTGGAATTCTCTGAATCGCATGAACCGCGTATCTTGGGTATTGCATGTATTTATTTTTTATCATTACACGCCTATAATATCTATCTAGATATTTCAGTTTGCCGTTTGCGATGGATGAAATAGAAAAAAATACATTTAACAATTCAACTACGCCCTTAGCCTATCATGGTTTGCCTAACATTTGGTATAGTACCAGTAGCAGTAGAAATGTTTCTTCAAATATTAACCTTTTCCGATTAATTTAATTAAAATTCGCATTTTCCTCGTGTCTGAAATGCTTCCTGCTTTCTGACAGTTGAACAAAATTGACTTCAAATTTCAGCGACGGATCAAACGGTAGGCGGAGTAGGCGGTCGCCTAGGGCCGCGGTCGCCGTGTTGGGGGCCCCAAAAAAATTGTGCCGATTGTGCGTCTTTTGAAAATTTGACAACAGAGTTAATTTATAGCAAAACAAAAAATAATTTAAAAGGTATAAAATTGATCAAAAATATCTTCCTTGGTTATATAAAACATTTGTTTCTATGTGACAAATTAAATGCAGAGAAGAATATCGACTTTGCGACTTTAAAGTATGAACGAAATTGCACCAGCATTTCCGAATGTACCAGGAGAGCATCCACAGAAGAGGTAGCACCTAGTACAACAATTTTGGTCGAAAACCGCCGAAAGGTATGCAATATTTAAACACTAACTTTCCCGTTGGTGGAGAAAAATTTCTTCGAAAACTACCAGTTGTCGAATGTATAGTACCAGGAGAGCATGCACGGAAGAGGTAGCACCTGGTAATTTTGCCCGCCTAAAGGTATGCAATGTTTAAACACTAACTTTCCATACAAACCAGCTGTTTTCAAATTTCCGTTACCAGGAGAGCATGTTTTTCAAGAGGTGGCACTTGGTACCAGCCGGGCAAGATGGCGCGCAATGTTTCATGAAATGTTTTAATCGGTAATCAGGAATCGTGAACGTACGTAAATCGTAAAAAATGTGACCCAAGTAGTGGCGTTGTGGTTCTCCTTAGCGCATACAAACGTTTATATATAGAGTAGCTTACTAGGCCCGTTTACAGGATTACGCAACAGAACTCTGAGGTGTACGCAAAGGAGCTTTTTTTCCGAGACTTTGCTGGTGTTGTTAAATCATGTTTGAAGTACACCTCCTCAACACCGATAATGCCGTAGCAAAATTATAGGCTCCCCTTTAAAAATGCCGCCCTTGGTCTCCAAGGGGATTGATCCTCCATTGCTTCAAATTGTAAAAGTTTGGGAAGGGGAGGAAAATTTCCGATCTACTTCCAAATATTCTAGATCAACTTGAACAGTTCTCATGACTCCAGCATTGCCATTTGAACATTAAAATTCTATGTAAATTAATTCGCATATAAAACCACACTGCATGAAAATGTACTAGCATTGCTTATGATAAATTAATTGAAAAAACTTTGTTATAACCTTCCTACTACTCACTTATGGTGCTTATTGCCTTGAGTAACTAAATACGATTTTAAATGAAACTACTTGTAAGAAGCGTGTCGAGAATCAATACACAACTCCCAATCTACGCTTCCAGCTCAAGCTGGGTTGTGGCCGGAAAAGCGGATCCCATCTCACCGCCGCGCATCAGCGTCCATCCGGACTCCCCGGCGACCGGTGCCACCTGGATGAAGCAAACAATTTCCTTCGACAAGCTGAAGCTCACCAACAATCAGCTCGACGACAATGGACATGTAAGCAAATTTACGCCCAATTACGCACTCTCGCCAGCAACGGTGCAAACGACCACTCTCTGCTTGCAGATCATTCTCAACTCGATGCACCGCTACCAGCCCCGGCTGCACGTTTGCTACTTTACGCGGAACGGCGTCAAGGACGAAAAGGACACGCTGACGCACCGTACGTTCGTCTTTCCGGAAACGTCATTCACGGCCGTCACCGCCTACCAGAACCAGCGGGTAAGCCATTTTGTGTCCCGGTATGTCACACGACGGGACGTTCATCAACTGCAGCGCCGATGGTCACCGCAAGTGTCGAAGCGTAACGGTAGCTCGGGGCGCAAATGTTTACGCGTGATCGTACCACCGAACCGTAGGGAGCATTTTTTGTTGTTGTTCGGGTGTACTCCATGCTCGGCCTAGCCAGCATCATCACATCCTTTTCCCATTACGTTCGAGCAAACAAACGATTAGGGAACGGTCTGTTTAATGTTTATCTTCGCGTCCGCAGAGCATGAAGCCCTCGTTTCATGTACTTTTTTTTTTGGTTGTTCTCGACCCTACTGGTAGCGCTGGTTTCCACAGGTCGGCGGATGATCGAGTAATTATTGATGCAACAGTGTTGTGCTGATGCAGACTGGATGGCTAAAAAATCTCCCGGCATCGGCTCGAGGTCAATCGAGCTCCCCCACAACAACGACGGGGTGTGTCGTCAGTCGGTCTGGAGCACTGATTGGATGGCTGGAGAGGTTCAAACGGGTAGCGTAAAGTGCTAACTTTATTGCTCCATCACAAGCGTACGACATTTTCAAACTTCCCACACTGCGTTCTGACCTCGATTGGGTTTTTTTTTTTTGCTACGACATGTCTGTGACGATCATTATTAGAATACGGCTCCCATTCATAAGCAGCTCCAGTGTCTTCTAATGATCTTGTTCTGCGATGATCTTCCGAAACAGCAGCTCCAGTTTGATCGGTCGAATGTCGAATTCGGGGATGCTAGCATACGCTGCACCAGAGCCCATACACCTAAATCACGAACAGTCGTGTAATTTTTTTTATTTGCTTCATCTCCATCTCGATGAACACCCGAACGAGGTTGGCGTGTTCAAATGACACACACAACCCCCGTCGCTGCATCACGCTGTAACCGGGAGCTAACGTTTACACCCTACATGTAAACGCTGCTAGTCGCCGGGCTAGCATCGTAAATTCTAAAACATGCCTAAATCATAAGCCGCTAGCCGTCGTGAGGAAGCGAAATTTAAAATGCCACGGGATGCATTTGCAGCGAAAAGACAATGCGGCGGAAAGGAAACGCACTGGGCATTAGCACTGTTTCTTCGCCCGACAAAACATACACACGAGCCGCCAGTCGCGGGTCCCGTCGCGTCTCGTGGGGCCTCACGCGAAAGAGGACACCAAACATCCCCCGAACGATTAAAAATAATGAATGGGTTTAAATATTTTGACAGATATTACAAAGTAGGAAAGATATATTGGAATGGTGGTACGCAACAGAACCAGAAGTCACGCCATCATGCAACGCCATACAGGCGTAAAAATTCCAACCCGAAGCTATAAATTTCGGGTTTTTTTTGTTCTCCCCACCGAGGGGACAAACTGATTGAGTACCGGGCGAGGAGTGTCATAATTGGTTTCAAACGATCCAATGGGTGAAATAAATGAACCTTGGGTCGTTTAAAAATTTTCAAGTATTTCTATCCCTCCCGCCCCACTGGAGATCGTTTCTAGCGCCACTTTTGCTGCGCACTGCGTGTTTTGTGGTTAATCGTTGTATTGTGTTTCCTTTTTCGCAGGTAACGCAGCTTAAAATCGTCAGCAATCCCTTCGCCAAGGGTTTCCGGGACAATGAAACGAACGAAGAGTAAGTATGGTACTTTATACAGTGGAGCGCCGATTATGCGGGTGCCATTTAGCAACTCAGATACGACTCAGATATGATAAAGCAAACTTTGAGACATTAGACAAAAAATAGACCTCATTTTATAAGACAAAAAATGCTAGACAAAAACTACAGTTTCATTTTACAACAATAAAACACGCAGGAAAAATTAATTTTACATCAAAAAAGCCCTATTCGTGATACGTTCTACGCTAATTTTTATCATATTTAACGAGCTGTGCCTATTATCCGTGTTATCCGATTATACGGCATCCGTTGAGTCCTGATAAGCACGGATAATCGACGCTTCACTATATATGAAAACTAACATCCAACTGACTAACAATATTCTCTTAATTGATCAATTAAAAATTATTTATGAACCATAAACTAGAGACATGTACGTTCACTTTTCCCCGAAACGTTCGGAGATTAAGTTGATAAAGTACTAAATAAACTTTAGTACCACTTTTTAGTGAACCGCCAGTGATCATGGCTGACACAGTGCTTCGCGCGCCCTCTGACGTTTGACGGTGGGTGTTATTGTTTTGAGTGTAAATAAAGCTAAATCAACAAACGGAATCGCAACCGAGGGCGTTTAGCCGATGGTCATAAAAGTGCCAACAGCGAGCATCGCATTGACACCTTCGCAACGAATTCAGACCAAAAAGAAAGCAGCAAGGCTAACAAAAAACCGATGCTGCAACGTTTCATTGACAAATGGCCACTAAGAAATGGCACCTTTCCTCGCCCTTTTCTTTCGATCCTCGGGTACATTTTCGGTGGAAATGTTTTGTTATGAGGGGGTACAGTTTGATTACCTTTATTTATGCTTCCTTCAGACAGTGCGTTATGCTTTCGTGGTTACCATCATCCTCCGTCATTTTTCTTGGTTCGAATTTTTACTTCTCATCTCATTGACTTAAGTTTCATTGACATCGACCATGAAACCGTGACTTCACGCGTGTCTTACCAACGCGCTATTAAATTATGCACACTTACCTAACAGACGACTGAGTGCTGGAACACACTGTGGACGCACATCCGTTCGTACGTTGAAGGTTGACGTATCGCAAACGTAAATCTCCTGCTAACCTTCACCCAAGCGTATCGGAGCTGAAGTGGTTTTCGCGTGTCAAAAGTTATGAAAAAAAATCCGGACAAAACTACTCGCGACAGAAGGTTAATCCTTTCTTCCGATCGATGAAGACGCTCTGTGTTTACCATTTTTCATGCACTTTTACCCCAACCTGTGCATATTTTCGGCACACTCACGATAACTGTGCGATACGTTCAAGGTATGAAATCTCGTACCGTAGCGCCCACTTCTTCATTCCCACAGTCATTACCCATATGCGCAAGGTGTTCCCCCCGGTTGCGAAGGAGGAATATAAATTCCAATTTGATGCGATACCGTTAAATCGAACGATTATCGTGTGTTTATACTTGCACCGTTCACAGCTGCTGGTATGATCAGATCGTCGTTAATTCACTTGTTTAGGCGATCCATCTTACTGAGCGAGCTTACTGGTATGGTGGCGCTCATTTGAGGAATGCGCTCGGAACTTCATCAATTTTACCTTTAACTACGCCTCGATTGGTACCTTTGGTGAATGTATGTTTCGCTTTGAGTATATGACACTGATCCGTGTGTTGGACACAGTTGTAGCAGGGAGATACGTGGAAGGATCTTCTTGACCAAAGTGTTAAAACTTTCTCCTTAAAACGCATTGGACATCGTCTTTTAGTAACACATTTCTTACACTAAGGCAGAAAACCCATCTCCTCTAAATGGGGCGCAACGATAACGCGTCCCAGATCTTCCACAAATCCAGATGTTGTCCATTGTGGCCAACGGAAAGTAGCGCTCGTGCGGCTTTCATCGATATTTTATAAGCAACATAAATAAACAAACTTCTAATCATTGCATCAAACTTTCACCTCAGCCCGATCGATCCCTGACGTGACCTCCTCCGGGCCGGTACCAGCGCAGGGTGCAGATTGCCCGAAATTGCTCCTCCGCAATCGAATAAACAATGTTGAACAGTGGCACATGGAGGAAAACGCAAGCACACGTATGAAGATGATATAAAAAGTATTTCCCCAAGGGAAGGAAATAAAACCCATAGAAGGGCCACTCAGCATCAGCATTCGTTAGGGTTTGGGGGAGGAGGGGCTTGGAGCATAAAGACGTTTCATCGTTCGGAACACTGCAAGGTTCTAGATGTGCCAGCTCGCGTTATCGTTACCGCATGTTTTATTTACACACACACACTTGCTCACCGCCCGTTTGGTGTTCGAATTGCGGCGGAATTGCGTCGCTGTTGGCAGCCCGAATCCACTGCAGCGGGTTTACAGATCACCCTCGGATTTGTGGAAAACGACGACGTCCTGGAAGAATGCGTTCGGTACACCGTAGAACACCGTCTCATCGATCGGCCGATCGAACGGATAGCCGAATGCGTACGTGTCCATGTAGCGTGCGCCGGAACCAACACCGCACGACAGCACCGGATCGAACCCGGTGTACTGCGATACCTGCGGCGCCTTGTACGGTGACACGATCACGAACAGCTGGAACGGCATGCCACCCTTCTTGCCCTTCGGCAGCATGAGCCGGTTCGGGAAGCCACAGTGTGCCTCGGACATGTCGAGCTGGTAACGCTCCGCACCGGTGTATCCCGCCATCACGCTGCGGTACAGCTCGTAGAACGAGGTGCGATCCTTCACGTAACCGTTGAAGTTGACCGAGGTGCGCGTGATCACGTTCTTGCCGGCGGTCAGCTCCTGCACGAAGTAGTCCAGCTCGTAGAAGTTCTCGCGGTTCTCGTTCAGCGTGTACTGCCCACCGTACTCGTCGTACTTCGGACCGATGAAGACGCGTACCGCAGCCTTGTCCACTTTCTCCGCCGTCAGGCTGATCTTGTACGTGAACGGTTTGTGGTTGAGGCGTACGGTGCGTGCCTTAATGACGACCGGATCCGGCTTGTACTCGATCTCACCGAAGCCATCGTATTTGCCCGGCACGTACGGTTCCGGTTCGATGTCGATCGCATTGGTAATGTCCACATCGAAGCGGTCAAAGTACGTCTGCAGCTTGTCCACCACCACACCGTCGACCTTCACGCCCGGGTAGTACAGCTCGTCGTGCGTATACTCCGGCAGGTGCTCCTTGAACTGGTGGTAGTAGCCGACGATGCGCTTGTAGATCTGGTAAAACACCGGATCACGCATGGCCGATTCGTAGTGCTCCAGCGCGCTCGGAATCACCTGATACGGCTCGACGGGTTCAATGGACGCACCCATGATGATGCGGGCAAACATCGCCACGTACTTGTAGAACCGATGCTCGTAACTGTCCGGGTTGGCCTGAATAAGATTGCCCAGCACGTCCACCGACTCCGGTGTGCTCAGGTTCACCTTCTTGCCGTCCGGCAGCACGAAGAAGCCCTGGTCGATCACATCCCGCAGACGCTTCTCGTAGTCCACCACCTGACGGATTTCGCGGTAGTTCGACTCCTGGTCCACGTGGTAGTAGTTGTCGCGCGCCGGGAAGCTGTGACCGTTGTAGTACTGCAGATCCGGATAGTACCCGGTCGGGATCGGGGACCACCACGAGAACTCCGGCACGTGGCCAAGATCGTTCGACAGGCGCTCGAGATAGTAGCGGGCGAGAATCTGCTGGTGCTCGTACAGATACAGCTCACCGCGACGGTCCTTGCTCAGCCCGAACTGCTCCCCACCGAGCCAGAACGGGTAGTCCGTGTGCAGATAGTAGTAGTAGCTGTTCAGCCCAATGTCCTCCGTGAAGTAGGAGATCTTCTGCTCCGCGTTGGTGTGCATGTACCAGCCGGTGTAGTTGCTGGGAATCGTCACCGTGTAGACACCGTCGACCTTCTTCATGCCGTAATAGCCCTGCATCTTGTACTGCTGCGCCTTCTGGATCACCTCGGCGTTGATGAAGTGGTACGGGCTGATTTCGTACGGTGCGGGCAGGGCAAAGCCGGCCAGATCGGGACGGTGCGTGACGGCCACAGTCAGCGCGTACACGAACATACCTTCGTTCACGTAGTACCGCGCCCAGGCCGCAACCTTGTAGAACGTTTCCCAGTCCTTCGCGTGGTACAGCACGCGGAACAGTGCGACGGCCTGCTCGCGGTGCACCTCATCGTACACGGAGAACACTTCGCCCTTGGGCAGCAGGCCATGCTCGTAGTACGACCACAGCTTTTTCGCCCACTGGACGGTCGGTTCGTGCTGGAACAGTTCGGCACTTTCCTTGAAGTGGAAGTTCTTGGCGTACGCTACCAGCTGCGGATTCCAGTCCTTCTCGTACAGATGGCGGAACAACAGCAGCAGGTCTTCCTGCTTGTGCAAGAATTCCTTCTCGGCGTACTTCACCTGGCTCGTGCTGGGCACGAAGGCACCCGCAGCGAGTGCCAACGTCGCACCCAGAACAAACACCACAAACGTTCTCATCTTCGGACGTAGACTGATGCCCATCCGCATCGTAAAGGCACACTTTTATAGTCCGTGCCAGACGGCCGGCGGTTGTTTATCGCACATTCTGCTTTTTTGGGCAATTCTGACCTTGCAAAAGTCCCGTCTAGAAGTTAGCGATCAGCTGCTAGGGTCATACGATCATTGCCGTTACCACGACTTGATAAGTCGAATGACTCCGTCTAACGACGGTTGCCAATCGCCAATCAGGTGAAACGTTTCATGTTTTATTTTAAGCTACCAAGCTCACCTTCTCACTGCCTTATCACTGCCTTGGTGTACGGAATGCAGTAAAATGTGATTTTGGATGCACTTTTGAAATTGTGCCCATAGCATCACAATCTACCCATCGTACGGTGCGTCTCCACCAACAGTCAGCAACACCTAATAAACAATCTCCTGTTCGTATTTTATCGTAAATCCACCGACGAAAGCTATCATCTCTGTGGCAAAGTGCTTCTATTTGTTGTTATTTAAAATGCAGTTGACAGATCTCAAACTAATTTATAACTCCATTAGCACAATCCTACCTGATGGCAATATCCCAATGGAGGATATTGGGTAGACGCTGGGCTATTGGTGTTTTTGAAACAGCACTCTAAACGAACGGTCACACGTAAACGATTGGAGTAGCAAAAGAACAAAACACTTTAAACAATCTCTAAATTATGATTTGCTCCAACCGGTTCCCGGGAATTGGTTTTCGTTCATTCAAAACTTTCACCTTCTCATCCCCGAACTGCGCTGAACTCTGGACTTCGTCTGCGGCAGTGAAAATGAAACCCCGTTACCGATCCTTTAACGTCAGGCACAGAAAATTTTGACTAATAGAAAGTAGTTTTCATCGAACGCAAGAGGATGCCAGAGGATGGTACCATTTTCCCTCCCAACTGAATGATGTCTCCTTCATGGGATCCCCCCCGGAAGGGGTAGATGGCAGGGAAAGGATAAGCGGAACGCGTTTAAACAAACAATAAATCATAAAGCGAATCGTTTGTTTACGGCTTGCGATCGATTGCGGACTACCACCATAAGATAATTTTCAACAAAAAAAATACCATTTTCCCTCCACCACGCACCTATTGCTCGGATGCTGAGAGACTCATCTTCCTACCGTGGTATGTTGGTACGGATCGACCCCCAACCCATCCGATGCAGATCAAATGATCTAGCATCAAATTGCCATACGATCACCGCATCTCGATTGCTGTCCAGTGTCCGGCGATACGTAGCATATGGTGCGATGGTCCAGCACCAGCCCGCTCCCCATTAATTGGCGCTGAGCCGCTCACGTAACACGCTGATCAGCATACAAGCGGCCGAGTGTTGCAACTCGATGTAAATCCGCCCAAGCGGATTCCCAACGGTGGTGGCGGAAAGTGGGTATAATGACCGGATGGTCAAGTAAGAACGCACCGGTAAACAAACGTACTTCGATTCGTTTGTTTTTAATACAACGGCAGCATGCGTTGGTACCGGGCAAAGCTGATAAGCAACATTCGGCGCTAGCCAGCCTGTCTGAGGTGATACGGCCGCGTCGGAGATATTGGTGCAGCCGTTTGGACGTGCCTTGTTGGAGTTTTGTTGCTTTAAGCGCTCCGCAATCAATTGATGTTGCATCCGTTTGTGTGTGTGCGCGCATTTTTTTATTCATCAGAACAGTTTGGTAACGTTCGGTGATCGTAAGAGATGATTTGCTGTTTGTTTGATGCCGATGGCCCGATGGAAGAAGGCATCTTTAATACCTTTACAGGCCTTAAATAGAAGTCTTCTTTTAAGACAACACAGGCAAATTGGTATGGTAGAGCAGTTGTAAAAGATCAGCTCAATAATACTGATCCAAAATAATTTAGAATTTGCCACCGATCAATGAAAATGGCGACATAAATAATGACCCAAACAAAAGAACATAATATAGAGAGTGGATGCAGTTTGATCAAGTAGAGAGATTCTTTAGAGAGAATGAATGGATTTAATTGAATCTTAAACAAAAGACTTCACACATTGCGAACCATCCTAAGGTTCATTTCAACATAAAATAAAATTCCTTTTATAAAACCCACTGAATTTTGTATTGCATGGTTAACTTTCCATGTTGACGTGCGTGGAAGTTGCAGCTAATTATGAAGGCAAATATTTGTTCTCAAATAATTTCATGAAACATTACACAGTGTATAAGCCTTGGCACCGACTGTTTGTAACACACTTTCGTAACACATAATTTTTAACTTTATTACTTGGGAAAATTACACCAAAATAACGCTTTGCCGAGGGAAACCCAACCACATATCATATGTTTATGGATTGACAAAAGAACAGACAAACGACTTTCATTCCAACAGCCCCAACCAGTTCGCATCATATCATTATCACATACTTTGTGCATCTTTCACCAGAATGCATTCCTAACGAATGTACTTTCCTCTACAAACACGCTCACCAGCTTTGTGGTTTTTTTTTCTTTTCTTTAACTTCTTTATTCTCGTTTGTTGCAGATCTCAGGAACGATCGGCACCGACCATAAGCGATCGGTTAAAAAATGAACGCAACTCCAGCTACAAGAGTAAGTAATGAAACGACAAGAAAAAAAGCCATGCGTCACAAAGCAATAGAAGGCCAAACGTATTGTTCCCCGGTGGAATTACGCCTATAAATATCGTCCCCAAAAGCGAACGCGTCGACAGGAGGGAATGATTTCCGCACAAACATACTTGAGACACTTTTTATTGCTTAAACCATATCCCAGCCGTTCGGTTGTGTGTTTTGTTTTTTTTTTGTGTGTTTCTCATAGAACTTGTTGATTGCTCAAATGGTTCTTACGCGGGTTCAGTATTTTGCATACGATGCACTTTGGTTAGCTTTCTCCCTCTGCAGCAACCGCTACAGTCTGGCATTTCCACTTTCCCGGTGCATGCAGTTGTCGAAAGGGACATAAAAAAGCTAATGATGAAACGACTTCAGAAACCATTCTCCATCCATTACGCACGTGGGTGATGAAAGGTTGGTGCACACTTTCTTCGCACACGGCGGATGGTGATGTAGTTTTGTAGTGTCTTTTTTTCGTTTGTGGGGTTTTGTTTAACGTTTAACGCTTGGTTTTCGTTATGTTTTTTTTTGTAGAAGAGACCATGAATTGTCACTTCACCAGTGGGCGATGAGTAGCACCTATTGAGTGTTAAAAGTAGTAAAACAATAATAAGTATATTACGGAGCTAGTTCTTTAAAACAAGATTCAGGCAAATATTTTTTCATTTAAGTCTTTCTGCATTAAGCCTTCACTAAGTGTTATTTTGACAGCCGTCAGCAGTCTTCAACAATTCAGTATAGCAGAGAACTTTCTACTTTGCACCAACAATGTTCTACGAATGAATAGTTAGGCGTGTTTTGACTCTCTGTAAAATTTGATTAAATTGCCCATGTAGTTTGAAAATAAAAAAAAAAACGATCTCGTCCCTCTAAATGGCTCAAAACTCGACGGCCGTGTTTAGCACCACTAACACCACTCAATGGTTCACCTGTTTTTCGCACTCCTTTACAGAGGATAGCGAAATGGCGACAATTTCAACGAGCACCACGTCCTCCTCACCGCGGATAACTTCCTCCTCTTCCTCCTCCTCCTCCTCCTGCAACACCACAGTCTCCACCACGACACCCTCCGTCCTGTCGCTACATCAATCCGCACACCATCAACCCGCGCTGCACCACCTTCAGCATCATCTGCCGCATCTGCACCAACCACCCGGCGCTAATACCGTCGAAGGTAGTGGCGCGACAACCGATGGCCATCATCATCACCATCATCATCATCAGGCACATCTACAGCAGCAGCAACATCCGCACCACCACAACGGTCCCGCCGTTGGGTTGACTTCCCTCGTGCCGGGACACCACTCGCCCCTAAATTCGCCCGCTCCATCGTCCGGCGGAGCGTCCTCCCTATCACCGTACGGTCTATCGCCGCACGGTACGGGTTCGGGTGGTACGCCAACCACGGGCTCATCCGTCGGTTCCGGCTCCGGCAGTATGCTGGCCCAACCGTACGCTTCCGATGCGAGCGGATTCGGTCCGATCTATCACCATCACCATCATCACCACCATCACAACCCGTTGGCCGGTGGACCCGCCCCGTACATGGGCCATCCATCGTTCGTGGACAAATACAAACTGTCCGCTACGCCACCACCTCCACCACCACCACCGCCAAACACGCTCACACCACCCGGGACGACCTACACCGGCCATTATCAGGGATTCTACACGGGTGTAAGTCATCCTGGGGCCGGTATGCTGTCCGGTGGACATCACACAATGGCGCACGGTGCAAGAGCTACCGTTGCGTCGATCGCCTGTCGGGATCGGGCCGATCACGGCTGGTATCCTTAACGCTGTCGCATCAGCAGTGCATAGATCCCCATCGGTAAATGGTAAAGATTTATGAGAAAGGTATTACAGTGTCCAGCTCCATATGATTAACCATCCGTAGTATTGAACAGAGGGAAAACATGTGAAAGTTATTTATTAAGAAGAAAAACTCGTAGATACACACCAATAAAATAATGTAAGAACTAAAAAGTATCCATTATTTAAAGTATGATTACAAAAACTCCGAACAATAGTTCATACTAGCTTTGCATTTCTAGTGATTTTTAAGATTAAATCCCAATTCTGGATTCTTTGCAAGATGAAGTAGGATATGAAGACGCAGATGTAGAATCTTTTCATTTTTGCCATGAAGATATGTCTATTTGATAAATTTGGTTAACACCCAATCTACTTCTACATATTCGATATCAAGTTGAAAGTTATACAAACATCTAACCTCCTCACTCGAGCACGAAAGAATTTAAAGGATAATATTGAAAACCAATAATGAAACAAAAAAGTACTAATCATAGATTTTTTATCTAAAGTTTATAAATACCGGGTCCATCAATAGATAGAATATGACGAACACTTCATAGTGAATCTTCGAAACAAGTAAGAGAAACGGCAAAATTTTATTTTATTCATGAGTACGACTTAACCAGCCTGGCTGATTTGGCATTTACTAAATTGGGTACATAATTCCATATCCTCTTTTTTGTGATTAAGTAAAGTGTTTTTCACTATCAGTTTTGCTTATGCGATTCAGTAAGCTCGCCATATCCTATCTACTGTAAAACCCTGCATCTTGCCAATGCAAATCTATATCCTTACTCCAATCGCCAACCACCTAATTCCGAGTGATGACACTTTTAAGCGCTACAACCAGCCACAACAGCTCAACCCTGCCGAAACCGTAGCTTCACACATCAGAATTTATTACTCCAACATCCGGGAGATGTATTCTCTGCGCAATGGAAGTCAGACAAAAAAAAAGACCAAGAAAAAAACATTATTTATCGTGCTTGCCATTTGGGCAAGGCGTACGGTGGCCGAAATTCGGGATGAAGGAATCACAACAAGCACCGTCTTCGAAATATCGAAATTCGTACGGTTAACAAACGAAGCCAGAAACCGGTGGCACTCTCGTAACTGTGACCATATTTTTAGACATTGAAAACTCCCGACCCCCGCAGCACACACACACACGCGTTCAATGCGACCGATCAGCAGCCAAACCTTAGAGCAGTAGCAAGGGCTAAGTTGGGACCGATAAAACGCTTCAATGAAGGAGGTGTGAAAAAAGAGTACGTAATTATAGAAATTTATTTTCCAATAAATTTGGAAGCACTTCCCGGGTGAAGCCTTACCCGCCGTGGCCGTAGTGTCTCCCCTTTACCTCGCGCTCGGTCTCCCAGCAGATCGCGACAGGCCCCGGGTTTTCAAGTTCAGCGTTCGCCGGTTAATCGTTTGGGCTTCCGCAAAACCCGCCAGCGCAGGGATATGTCCGTCAACGCGCGTTCCACACGACCACACGAGGTTTCCACGGGGTGTTTTACGAGTTTTGACACCCCACAAGATTGATGGTACGTACGGGACGGGCGCAGCAGCAGCGTTATCAGCGCACTACGCCGCTTGACGCAACGAAAAGAAAACCTTTAACGATTATTTGTTGTGCTTCCGCTTTCTACGACCGCTCGCGTTCGTCTACTTTCGTCCTTCCGAACCGTAACCGTAACAGATAATCGAACGCCCAGCAGTGGTGCTGTGGAGTAAGGCTGAACGAGTAACGCAGACTCGGAGTGGACGGACGAGACGCAAGTATAATTTATGCTTTATTTTGACACTTTTATACCGAGTATTTGTCATGGGCGATCGGCCACAGGGTGCTGCTCCCGTCATTAGTCAGCTCGGTGCGGTTCACTTTCCCAGGGTGCCCATCCTCCAGACACCGTCACTTGACCCACCGGCAATGGTGAGGAGTCATTTTCACATTTGGTCTCTCGCCTGGGATGCATTCCGTTTCGCAGCAAAACGGCTTTGATCTCAGACTGCAAATGTTAGGGAAATGTGCGCCCGGACAAACAGACAGATGAAGAAACAGTTTAAGATGGGTGTGTGCGTGCGTCGCCCGGCAAAGGACTTGAAGGCATCTGCGCTATCCATGTCTGTCGGTAAGATCGTTGAAAGTGATCCTCACTCTCAGCGACTTCCCCGCCCGATCGCGAACGTCAAAATCGATCGGGAACGTGTGGAAAGTTTATGTTTTCCTTTTGTGTTTCCTTTCGTTTGCTTCATCATATTTCTGCTGTGCCCTTTGCAATTGCGAGCCGGTCCCAAAGTGTTTCGGGTTTCCTGTCCTCGGGGTTTTGTTTATATGTGTTGCGGCCACCGAAGGGATGCCTCAAGGGTAGACGGTTTGAGGCCTCCCGGTGAGGTCCTACAGCAGCCTTGCAGCAGCGTCCACGAGAACTGCAGTGGAAAACCCTTTGCCAACGCTCCGACCAACGGGCCCGGAACATGCAAACATGCCGTGACAAATTGTTACAAACAGTGCACGAACTATCACTATCGCCCCAGTATGTTTACGATAGTTCCCGTGACTCTTCCATCGTCTGGTCGCTTCTGTTTCTGAGTACGCATACGCATGTACTGCTCACGGGTAGACGCTAAAATGCGAACGGAAAATGGGAAACGAGAAGAATGGGTCGCGTGTGAAAGCGATCTGCTTCCACTTGAGCTGACAGATGACAGTGCGCACTGTCGTTCCGTTACACGCTCGGCTCGAAGGATACGCACAGCGACGGTGAGGAATGTGAACGCAGCACCGGGACCACCAAAGAATCCTGACCATCACCAACCCGAACCCGAACACTATCGCTGTGGCAAACTTTACACGGATTTTCACTCATCTCAAGTGGCCTGTATCGGCATCTCGCTTCTGCAAAGGAATCGCCAAACAGCAGCACACGATGACGGCAATTCCCCCCGGGAGGAAAAGGCTTGAAAACAATCATGCGCAAAGCGGAGCGATCATGCTCTTTGATCATGGCTTTGGTGCGATTTTGATTGACACTCCTCATCAATGCGAGCACGGCCGAGCGAGCTAATTAGCGCGCCAGTGTACGACCAACCGTTACGGGTGCCGTGGAAAATTTAATGTTAAAAAAAATACCCCGGTCTACGCTTACAGTGGCACATACTCGGGGCGGCTTGACGTGCGGCGCCAACTAGGAAAGTTGATGCTTATCAACTAATGAAAAGCTGCTTCTAGCGTTCGTTTTATTATTAACCCGTCTTTGAACGGGAAGTTTGTTTACAACCGAGTAAGGCGTTATGCCCGATCCGCTCACGACAACGGTTAAAATTAATCATATTCGCAAGCTCGTTTTTTTATTTGGGTTTGGAGGAATTAAACTTGGATTATTTCTCTCTCATGTTGGTTTATTTGACCATTATTTAAATAATATATGTATTAAGTGTCTCATATTGCCATGCCGCCATGTTTAATTGAAGAGCGTTAGTCCTATATCTGCTCCAGAGGATCCAACAGATGACATAATAATAAGATAAGGATTCCATGACAATTGTTGGTCCATACTTTTAGCTAGTCCATGGCTGAAGAAGCAGATGCTACACTGGTCCCAAGAACTCTTTGCTAATAAGCGAATCAACTATGAAGGTATATTTGCTGCTGAACAGTAATTCTATCACTTAAACTTTCTATGTAAGGGGTGTATATTTAATCTTAACACATAGTGGTTTATTATAAACCATTATTTTAAAGTAAACTAAATGTTTTGATTAGGTAAATAAATAAACCTTTATTAAAATCAACGGTCTTGAAGAACTACGAAACAAATTTTAAGCGATGTGCGATGCTCACGCTATGAGCGGTAATTCGTACTTCAGCCATTTCCCAACAGGTGGCGCTGCTGTAGCTCAAGAGAAAGCTTACGAGCACGTGTTTTAATTTAAATTTCACACAATTGTGTTCGTTTTGCAAGCATTTGGGCATTAGCACCGCATTAAAATTTTCAAAATCTTGGTTTTGCAGGTTAATAAATCGAAATATTACACGCCATAAATTATACAAAAAACATTCCGACCAATAGAAACGTGATGTGGAAATTTCATTTCTATTGCAAGTTCAGAAATTAATTGCTATTGCAACAGCATATTAATACACCTCACATTAGCACATTTTACTTAATTTTCCCTGCTTAAGGTCGCTGTTATTAAACTGATTAGGTAACGAAATGGCTAGAAAACAACCTTCTAAAATCCGGCAAATATTTACTATTACAGGTCGCGCGCTCACTGCATTAATAATGTATGTTAAATGTCGAAAGCAGCTCACACCGGATGTGATGCTGCCGTAGAGGATGCAGTTAAAAAGTTTGAACACATGTTTAGCTGTCTGTCTTTTCATACTGCATTTACTTAACTTCAATGCCGCTAAATCATTGTAGCGTAAATCCAGCCACTCTCGAGGCATGCGCCATGGCAATCTGTATTTTTTTTACCGAAAAACTAAAAAAAAAAATTCGCTCCACAATCAAATTCAGAAGGAATCGAAAGAAATGAATCTGCCGCAAATTTGACCCCCGATGCACCAATTCAAACGTAGGGATCAGTTTTCTCCCCCGTGTTTTTACCAGCCATTTTGTGGCTGGGCTGAAGGTAGAAAACCTTGACCAAAATCCCTTCACCGAATGCACCAAATGTCACACTAATAAATGCGGCCCCACCCGAAGGTCTAAATCATGCGACCGGTACCGTCTCCCACAACCGTGCGGACAGATCGAGCATAAAATAGACCTCAGATAGATAATGGAGAACGCCGCTACCAGCCCCTGGTACACGATAGCAACGCATAAAAAACATGAAATCGCTCATAAATCGCTGCTACGGCGATGTTAATATTAATAGGACAAAAAGAAAAAACCTAATTTTATGCCCAACCCCAACAAAACCACCCGCCCCACCTGGTTGCGGATCGAAACTGTACACAGCCACAGTCAGCCTGTTTCTTTCATGGTTAAGGTTACTGGCTCATCAAGAAAAAAATAAACCCATACCCTCGTCGTCCGGTGGCAGCGCGATAAAACATTTTCGTCCGTTATGGAAGATCCGCTAGGCCAGCTCCGATTGTTTTCGCGGCTTTGTAGTCTGCCCATTGACATTGGCTTGGGGAGGGATACACACGAAGATCGTTCCTTCATAAACGAACTCCGGTGGAGAATAACCATTTTCAAGCGTACCGTACATACCATGAAGTGTTTGTTGCATCGCGTTGAAGGAACGGCGATCTTGCAGGTGGGAAACTCAATTTTCTCCTTCCCTAGTATACATTCACCCGTTTGTGTGATTTTGTGTGTGAGTCGTGGCGGGCCACATTAGCGCACCGTCCTTCATTGATCACATTTTTGCATAACCAGATTCCAAACGCTATCCATCCACGGTGACCGGTTCCTTGTTTTTTTTTTTGGAGGATTCCTTTCTTTTCGTTCAATACCGGTTCTCAGCACGGTTGCAAACAGGAAATTCACCGATCCATCTAGTCTAGGTTGAAATAAACCTCGCCAGAGTTAGAAATCCGATGCACTAATTCTTAAACTAGCGATGAGCCAAACAACCGAACACCCGTTGGCCCATAAGTGTCGCTCAGATGCGCAAATGTCAAAGCAGCAAATACGTTGCCCATGCCCATGCCCGAAGCGTCCTAGGAAATGTAGATTTTGGCAAATCGTATTCATTTCCTTTTTTTCCTTCTATCCCCATGTCACGCGCAAAATAAAGGCAAGTTGCCGTATTTCGTTCCGCGAGACGGCGAAGTTGCTCAGCCGGTAGGATTTATTGGTCAATTCTGGGTGTTTATTTTACAACCGGACGACCCGTATCACTGCTACAGCAATTCGCGATTCGAATAAGTTTTAGTGCCAGCTTCGAGCAATTTTCAACACATACACGACGTGTTTTTGAGATTCCACACTATTTTTGCAGTCATCGTGTGCAGTTGATTTTCTTTTACAGAAAGTTCACAGTTTAGAAAGAAGTTTTACAAATTTCTTCAGATTTACCCCTATCCTTCTCTTAACTGGAGAAAGGCCATAAGTAGAAGTATCCTGACCACTACCATAGATAACGGCGCAATAGTAGGCATCACCATAAAGTGCAACAGAACCCAAAGATGAAGATCAAAGACAACGTGATTCCGACGGTTTTTCCGAAAGTGGAAGCTATTGTCCAAACAGCGAAGAAGTATCTGGACTAGATGGCACCTTGTTTTGTGTCAAGACCAATCACATCTAATCTGGTACCAGCCGGCTGTGTGCCAGGTGTCACCTCTTGAAAAACATGCTCTCCTGGTAACGGAAATCTGAAAACAGCTGGTTTGTATGGAAAGTTAGTGTTTAAACATTGCATACCTTTAGGCGGGCAAAATTACCAGGTGCTACCTCTTCCGTGGATGCTCTCCTGGTACTATACATTCGACAACTGGTAGTTTACGAAAAAAAATTTCTTCCAACTACAACGAAAAAGTTAGTGTTTAAATATTGCATACTTTTTGGCGGTTTTCGAGCAAATTTGCTGTGCTAGGTGCTACCTCTTCCGTGGTGAAATTTTTCCGTGAAATTATTCTTCCAACTACGGCAGCGCGCTGCAAAGAGCCAAACAAACACGACAAACACGACACTGTTCGAGAGGTGCACTCTCAACAGTCGTGCCGAACTGTCACTCTTCCAAACAGACCACAGTGGACGAAAACCGGGTTAATTTATTTTTTATTTTTTAGATATCGATACTATCAGTATGTTTGTGTCAAAGAGGGTGCTTGTACATGCAAGCTTGTAATGCTTGCACATTTTAACTCGAAAATCGAAAAAGTAACAGGATCGAAGAACACGCCTGGAGGTAACATTTCATTAATTTTCGAACCAACTTCAGCATGTTTATCACCCGTGATCGAACACTTAGATCGGACGGAAATTTTAACCCGAAAATCAAAAAAGTAACAGGAGCGAAGAAAACGCCTGGAGGTAACCATAGAGCTTGACAAACTGGTCATTTTTGGCGAGTTTTCTGGCTCGATCGACACGGAAAAAAGCATCCTCCTGCGTTGGATGCTCTCCTGGTATCAGGAGCTTGAAAAACTGGTCATTTTTGGCGAGTTTTCGATCCCGATTGACACGGAAAGGCATCCTCCTGCGTTGGATGCTCTCCTGGTATCAGGAGCTTGAAAAACTGGTCATTTTTGGCGCGTTTTCTGGTTCGGTTGACACGGAAAAAGCATCCTCCTGCGTTGCATGCTCTCCTGGTATCAGGAGCTTGAAAAAGTGGTCATTTTTGGCGAGTTTTCTGGCTCGATCGACACGGAAAAAAGCATCCTCCTGCGTTGGATGCTCTCCTGGTATCAGAAGCTTGAAAAACCGGTCATTTTTGGCGAGTTTTCTGGCTCGATTGACACGGAAAGGCATCCTCCTGCGTTGCATGCTCTCCTGGTATCAGGAGCTTGAAAACCTGGTCATTTTTGGCGAGTTTTCTGGCTCGATCGACACGGAAAAGCATCCTCCTGCGTTGCATGCTCGACTGGTATCAGGAGCTTGAAAAACCGGTCATTTTTGGCGAGTTTTCTGGCTCGATTGACACGGAAAGGCATCCTCCTGCGTTGCATGCTCTCCTGGTATCAGGAGCTTGAAAACCTGGTCATTTTTGGCGAGTTTTCTGTCTCGATCGACACGGAAAGGCATCCTTCTGCGTTGGATGCTCTCCTGGTCTGTTTGTTGTTTATTTCTACTAAGAACGATCACATCTTAACAAGGGAATAATAAATGAGAGCTACATTAAATAACAATGCTCTGAAATGATAGCACAGCTCTCCCTTTCTGGTGGAAATCTTTCACGGAATTTCCGTTTTCTTCCACAAACGTTTCAGTAAACTGGTTTTCCCAACGCTACCGTAATTTACGTCACTACGCCTGATCGGAAATCAAAAACACAACGCAAACATTGACGTACAAATAATTACCTTGCTGGAACTGGAATCTTTCGGGAGCAAAGCTAGCATCAAAACAAATGTCTCACGTTCTGTCCTTCTACTTGCCCTTGTCCCCTTTACGTTCCCGTTCCACACATTGAAGCGTCATAAGAAGCCGGTTTGTTGTAACAAATGTAACATGTCAACCTATCGGTCGTCACTTCGAACCAGTGACTGAGTGTACTGTCCGGGAGGTTGTTCTCGTGTGTCCCGCAACCACAGCGCCAAACGCTCGACCAGTGTCCGACCGGTGTCATTGAGCCGTTCTCTTTTGATCGCTAGGCGCTTTGATAGTTGATGGTCCAAAAACTATAACCCCAGCACAGAAAGAGGTCAACAGCGGAAGATACAGCTAATTTACTTTCCGTGCTTCTGCACGCAACCAATGGCACAAAAAGTTCTGTGTGGCGAATAATCACGAAGACACGAGCAAAAACCAAAAAAAAACCTGTCAGAATATTACATTCCATTCGGGGGATAGTTTTTGTCATGGAACGTGAAGATCATCAGAACTAATACGATCGTCTTTGACATACAAAGAAAGATACGTTCGACAAAATTTGGCGAACAAAAAACATAGGTCGAACAAAAATTTAAAAAAAACCTTAAGTCCAACCCATAGCTAAAAGTAATTAATTCTTCACGGCATAGCATACGCCGGATCTTGATACACAAAAATCCACAAAAAAGCACACGTCCGTACGATTAGGACCGACGTGAAAAACCGAACCACCCGTTCAGTTCAGCCTTCCCACAGTCGCGCAAGTCTCACATTAGCTACGGTACGGTCGATCAGTGGGAGAGGAAACCGAAAATGAACCAAACAGTGCGTCACCGTACCGTACAATTTTTCTTTTTATTCATCCCGTCCTCGTGCAGAGCAACTCGTGTGCACTGCACTGCTTCAAGGCTGAACAGCTCAAAACAACTAGTTACTAAATGTGTCTGGAACAATATGAGTGGAGCGAGCAGGAAACGGGATGACAAATCGATCGTACGATCGTATTTATCTATTGACTTCTCCGAATGACCTTCTAGAAGTTCGCAGGCGTATTTTATTATGCAGATAACGTTAAAGCAGTACTAATTACAGGCACACTTGTTTGCTACCGGAAGGTGCAGGATATTTCACTCATCAGGAAGAATGACGTGCGTAAAGAGAAGAACGCAGTAAAACACTCAATCGCATCTGATTCAATTTGCCATCGGTACAGCTCCAGGCAGATTGATGCCATGATACTTTTTTTTATACGTTTGCAAGCAGAACTAGAAGCCGATCCAGCGGCTAGCCCGTTACACCGTCCCAAGGGTGAACGATGTGCCACGCAGAGCGAGGTTCGTTTTGCGTAAGTGATCCTATAATTATGACCAACACTGCGCCCCACCAGAGTTAGTGTTGTAGAGGCGTGTGTGTGAGTGTGTATAGGGATTTTTTGTCATAATCTATTCGGATTTCTGTTTTTTTTTTTTGTTTTGTTTTGCTTCACTCTTCACTGATGAGACGAAACTGTTTGGTATGCATCGACGCTACCCGCCGTAGTTGCTGGTACGCGAAAAGCACTGGCCGTACACAACTGGCGTCACAGATTTGTCCGTCGAACGGTCAGAAAACAGTCAGCACAACTACAAACTGCGCGGTACAAACCCTTAGACCATCCAGGCGCAACGCATACGGGCCCGGCCGGATGGAGGAGATGGGCAAGAATTTAAGACAATGACTTGAAGTTTGTGTAGAAAATGATTGACAGACATCGGCAAGAACGATGCTGATGTTATTGATGCGAAATATTTGCTTTGGTGATTTTTTGTTGGTGATTTTTGCGCAAGATATTCTAGAATATAAATAACGATTCATTATTTATTTAATACCTGCATGCGGAATGGGTGAATGAAGCGGCCAAAGACAACACTAAACTGCAAAAGTGAATGTTTGACGTTTGAATTTGATCTTCACAACCGAATTTCGTCGATCATCAAGTGTACGAACAATTTCCTAACCCCTGCTACCAAGGGTGGAATTTTCATTCAACCGTGCTGCATAATTAGCTTATTACCATACCATTTGTGAAACAAAACTATCAACAAATGTTCCGGCATGCCATTCCGTCACCGATTATCGTTAGGCAAGAGAGTATTTGAAGCTGAAGCTGAAGGAAAATGATATGGAACGAATTTTCTTCACTACCTACTGGGACATACACTTCAGAGGGTAGTACCTCTAGTATTTTCTCTCTCTTTATCTCCATCCTTCCCTCACACACGCACACCCTCTACCTTAAATTAGAAAAGCTCGTTATATCAAAAAAGAGAGGACAACAAACCAACAGACCTTTTAAATAAAACCGTACTTCAGTACTTCATTCATACTTTACTCGATTTGCCGCCTATGGACATGGCGCAATTGTAACTTATCTGATGCGCTCTGATGGGTACAGGTTTTTTTTTGTTCGGTAATTGGATAAAGATTTTAACCGGGAACATCGAATGCGCAAAACTATTGCAACCGCGGAAAGATCTGCGGAGGCTTCGGACGAATCAGCTCAACTGTTGTAAAACGGTTACGCGTATCTGTACGTCGTACGTCGTCGGTTAGCAAAAAGTAAATCGATGACCCAACACGCAATTGATAATAAACTTATTGTTGGTACAGATTTTTTTCTCTTTTACACATTGACCGTCGCAATGTCTCTTTTTAAGGTGTACTTTTAGACATTTTTGTTATTGCTAAACGAATGGTTTCATTACAGGGTTTCGAATCATAGAAGGAAACATGTCAACCGTTTGGGGAAGGGAAAGATAATTGCAGTCGATGAAGAGAAAATTGGGTATTGGTTGTGGCACTGGTTTTCGCCCGTCAAATCGAATTTTCATGGCTTGCTTTTCAAGATGTTCAACAGTACCAGTTACAAAGTTCAAAGTTCCCGCAGAAAAAAACGTCTTAGAAATTATCCTTATTTCTGTCCCTTGTTTATGAAGGCAGCGCAACAAAATTTACATGGTGATAATTCGATGCCGTTTAACTGCTTAATAATTATTTAACTGAACAAATTTATATACTAAAATACTGCCAAAGACAAATCGAACCAGAACCTTATGATGACAATTGATCGATTTATTCTCCGGAAATTCCTATATGATTGCCCATTTTCCCTTTACGATTGCAAATTTCCCCCAAACGGTTGAATTCCCTTTGATGACTCCAAATCCTGTACAAAAAAGGTGTACGTTTTACAGCAATACCGCGCAGTCCGAGCTCCCTTCGTGCGGCTGTAACATAATCTCAAATTTGATTTTTACTGTAGGCACTGTGCTGGCACACGGTTGGTAAGCGGAAGCGCAAAAATGCGCGAACAGTAAAGTTTTACGCTAAACTTCTCTTTGCTCGTAACAAAGTGAGTCTCATTTCCTATCGTTAAGCTCAAATAAAAAGCGCGTTAAAAAGTTAAACTAAAAACATTCCACCCAACATGTTGTAAATAAAAGTCAGCTTGTAAACAATAACATCAAACCAGCGCGCTGCAAAGCCTGTGCCAACGGTAAATGAAAACCGCACACGTTCGGTAGCAAACGCGTTAGTCGTTGCGGGTCGGCGATGTTTTGACTGTTTGGATTAAAATTTCACCTTCAAAAGCAACTGGCAGCCTCACTTCGCCACAGCACCCAGTTGCGAGAGTTGTCCAATGGAGGTCTCCACCACTGCACTCGACGACGGGAACGCCGTCGTTCGGTTTCATGCTTCAAGATCAGCTTTAGGGCAAAATGATGAAAGTGGCCCCTAGGTTAGTAATGCAAAATTCACGAACAAAAATAAAACACTAGAAACCTACACATAAATGCATCAAATCGGACGATCGGACTCTAAACGGCAGCAACGGCACACAAAAAAATATCTCCTAACCTTCATAGCGTATCTCTTCTTGGCGTTCTGTCAGCATAGTTTGGTGATGTACCATCCCGTACTCGAACCGTATGAGACACACGCCGTGACAACTCCACGACAACTCACCACGGCTAAACTTAATCACACATACACACACATACGCGGCTCACGCAATGTTCGCCTCCAACATGAGATCGACACCCTCGATCGGGCTGGTAGTAAGGCTTCGCGGCAGCACCGACGTGGAAGGCCGGCACCGGACGTCAGTTCCCACGAATAAAGGTAGCGTCGGTATACGGTGCGACTTCTACTCTGCGCTCACGCGGCATTTGGTGCGCACGGTCGTTTTGGGACACCGTACCGTCAGATCACTGCCAGCGGTCGCCCTGAACAGGTGGTCCGCAGCTCCGCAAAAACCGAGAAGGAAAGAAACACAACAGTGACACGAACGGAACGTGAGCGCGGTGCTAAAGTTGTGATGTTAAGCTAGGCTGTGGTGCTTGTGGTCAAAGACAAAGAGTTCCCCAACGGTGATCTTTTGAAGAACGTTTGAACGTAGTAGAGGCCGTGCTGTATCAGCTGCCACGAGTGGCCTTTCGGTGCATGGTGCTGACCGTAAGCTGAGAATTGTACATGATTGCGGCTGGCCTGGAGTTTCCCCAAGTGCGTGTAGCGTGCAAATAGTGGTGTGCTGTGTTCTCAAAGTCCTGCCAAGCAGTATTTCGGTTGCTTATCGAACGATAAACGATTAGCACGGCACAACCATGTCCGGCATTAGTGATTTCTATCGCGACAAAGTGGTGTTCGTGACCGGTGGTACCGGGTTCATCGGGAAGATCGTGGTGGAAAAGCTGCTTCGGTAAGAACCACCCTGCACAATGTTGGGCCTCTTTTTTTGTTGGGCACCCCTGTTGGCCAAACTTCCATTCGGGTCACAGTTCTCATCCGTTTTTTTTTATGTCTCGTTTTGTTTAATTCCTACCTATTCCATTGCAACCGTCCTCATCCGAATAATCGCCGATCTTTATCAACGTCCAACCTGCCCTACAGAACGTGCGAAGTGAGGGAAGTGATTTTGATGGTGCGCGAGAAAAAGAACACGCTGCCAGAGCATCGCATCAAGAAGCTTTGCGCCTCGCCGGTGAGTAGAGTTCGGTTCGGAAGATAGAAATCTATCAAAAGCAGCCCTATTTTAAACCATCCCCCCGTCGGTCCAACTGTTTGAGTGTGTGTGTTGCAAACCTAAGCATCTAAAAGGGCATCCCAGTAACGAGCCTCATCCGCACCTGGGATGATGCTCGACCAACGAATGGAGTTCCATTTTGGAAGCGTTACGCAATGCCGCGACTTCACTGCCGTAATCCGAAACTGCCGACTGCAGTTTTGGGAGGGTGGCTACGTTCGCGGGCTACGGTTTGTGTATCGGAACGAGAGTGAAAGGAAGAAGGAAGGTACGGGTGATGTTCCGCTTGCGAAGGCTCCCTACACCTACAGTAGGGAGTTTTAGTCACCCGAAAGAAAAAGAAACTGCCGGGCATTTTGACCGGGAATTTTTTTGGAGGCTTACTTTCCTGTAGACTTATCGGACCTACAGGCCAGCAGCCAGACGATGCGTCACACCAAATAACAACAAACCAATGTCGCGGAGGGGAGGCATGAAATTGAAAGTAACTTGCAACCAACATAACAACCTGACCAGTGTGGAAAATCCGACAATTTACTCGCACATCGAAAGTGAATTGATAATAGCGAATGTTAAGAGATTAAAGTGGCAGCGACAGACTGCGCTCGGTCAAGGATAACCGTGGCACACGGGACAATGAGCGAGAAAACGCGCAAAAAGCCCACCCCCTCAACCTTAACCTCCCCAAAATAATTAGACAAAAAGCATCTGTAACAAGCTGGAAAACAAAAGTCCCCCCACCCCCCACCAATGCGGTTCATCCATTATGGATAAAATGAATGGAACGGATCCAACGCATTCCATATTCATAATGGCCGACTGCTTCCGCTTGGCTACTCGTTGCAAGTTTGGCAACATTGTTTTGCTTAAAGTCGTTAAACACTTTTACCAAAACAGCACCCCCTCCCCTCCCATAACAAAAAAAAAACACCGCACACGTGAGTCAAACCTTCCGCACGACAGTATAAACACGACCCCATTAGAGTCAGCGCGCAAACACTTTCTACGCTGGCACAATTTCTGTTTTTTTTTTTATCACACCAATATCTTTCGTGGCTTCATTTTTTTGGGTGCTGCTGTTTGGGAGGTTGGTTAGCGGTTAGTTTTCGTTCGTTCAAGTTCCTTCGAGCACGTTAAGCACTAGTTTCCCGACCGGTCGTTGCGGGAGAAAAAAGGGGAACAGAAAGGCAACACTGTTGGGCGCGAAACAATTAACACGTGTTGCACAATTATTGATTATGCAGCAGACTGCGACGAAGCTTACGATGCTTGATGATCATCATGAGCATGCTGCTGTATAATGGTGGCTTGACAACAAACAAAGAAGGAGAAAGGAAACATAACACACCGTTGACAGTCACTGTTAAATGATGGTTAAAGTATCGCCAGTGCATCAAAGGGAAAACGCCAAAAAATACAAATCACTCATCCGCAAAACCGGGATGGGCGATGGAATCGGCCAGCATCAATCAACGTGCGACGGGCGACCGCACATAAAATGGTGACTGTTGGATCACACATATGCCTACCGGTCGGGCGCTTGGCAAACATTAGGACACCGCAAATGCGGCGTCATTTCGGCCGGATTGCCACAGTTTGGCTTTGGTCGAGGTCATCACAACACTTCGGGGGTGTAGTGACACCATCGGTTTAGGGTTCGATACGACGTTAGTGTGTATGCAAAATAAAACAAAAACCGACCTCCCACCTTCCCCACTCCGTTGCTCCGCGAAAAGCGATCCCGAGTGATCGTTGGTTGATTTATCATCGTATCGCACCACAACCGCCCGACCCTGGGATTACATTTTTAGCTTTCGTCGCCGTTACGCACCTCCCCCAGCGAGCGTTATGTGTTGCGATCGAAGGTGTAAACGCCGCTTCTCTGCCTGGTCGACCTGATCCGATCACTGGGTCAGTGTTTAACGATGGCAAGGTTCCACGCTTAGCCACCAACTAAGCAGGATTCCTATTCTGAAACATTCGCCCCAGTTCTAGTGCTCTCGATGGAGAACTATATGTGTGTGTGTATGTGGTTTTTTTCCCTCACAATTTGGCATCATCACCTAGATCAACAGTGCTCACCTTCCAGTTGGCAATCGGTTGCGATCGATCTACAACACGGTACGACACTACAGTCGAGTGCGCTTGTGTGAAGTATGAAGGTGGCCTCCTTCATCACTGTCGCCTACGGGGGGTTACCAGCGGAGCTCCAATCTTCTCCTCCGGATCGAGAGACTCCACGTTCAGAAAGATGAAAATGTGAAAAAATGTAGCGATCGCAATCAAACACACAAATGGCACGCGAGGGCACCCCGTTGTGGCGCAGTACAGTACAGACTCGCGTAATTTTCCACTGCGATTCTACATTCTACCGGCTCTCGTTGCACTGTGCTTTGTGAAAGGGTTCTCGGTTCTGATTTTATTAGCTTTTGCCAGCCAAAGCAAACACCGAGCCCGGTAGCAAAAAAAAAACGGAGTTCGTCGCTAATCCGTCATTGAAATCTTTCGTTTGACAGCAGACGTTCCGCGAATGGTTGGGAATATTTTAGTCTGTTTTGAAGATATGATGATTACTTACACAATGCGTGTGTCGTTTTTTTTTATCGTGGAAAGCCAATCTCGCAAAATAATAATGATGGAAGGACACGGTATATGCGTTATTTGCGCATCCGACGATACACGTAATGGGCCGAATGGTTGGAACAAAGCACGACCGGCTAATGTGGTGTGAATTGCTTCATCTGACGAAGATCTAATCATTAGTGCTGATAGAAGGTGTGTTTTGTTTTTTTCCTACGCTGTTTACTCGCCGAACGATGGCATTTTCACATTTTTCTATAACGCGTATAATAACGATTGGGCAAAGAGTGTTACAGGAAGTTCGATGTTCATGAGCGTGGAAAATGTCGATCAATTGACAGGAGGATTAAAGTTAATTCGGCAATTTAATAACCGCTTGCACATTATGTGTTTTTGGTGGCAAAACTTACCCCACAACGTTAGCACACCGGCCTGTGTTGCCTTCTGCAGTGTGCGCTAAATAAAACACGCCGGTTGTTGACATGACGCATGCCCACCAACTACCAAGCAACTGCTATTTCCCGCTGGTTCAATAAAAGTGTTTACTAATAAAACATCACCAACGGACAATAAAACGTCCGGCGTTTCAGTGAACAGTACCCAACTCGATCGACCATCGTAACGTCTGTTAGAATTTACGATCGGTTTAAATTGTCCCTTTTTTCCACCCGGCAATAGTGGCACTCGCTGGCACCCGACCGGCTCTGGGGGAGAGAAAAAGCAAAGAAACGCACCGAAACGGTTAAATGGCAATCGCACCACAATTATCGTGTGGTAATAAACCATAACCATACCACTTTTTCGCTGCAGTGACTACCGTTTGACATTGCGTTCCAGCAAGAGACGACCATAGGGTCATCACATTTTTTGTAGTAATATTTCTAAGCACGCAAGTCGTCGCGTCCACTGACCATTTATCTCGTTATAGCGAACAGATCGAAACGACTTCATCGATCCGATCGCGAGAGGGGGCAATCGCATCGTGAAAAATCCCCAAGAAGGGATGGAAGCAAATATAGCGAATGTTGTCAGCAGGTGGTTTGGAAAAGTTGTCCAATTAGGCTTTAAAAAAATCTCCCATTTGCTCCCATTTGTGATCGCTTTGGTATTGCAGTCGCAGTGACAAATGCCGTGCACTCATTATCTGCAATGTGGATTGGATTGTGCTTTCAAACCAGCTACCCGTAAATCGCAACAACCTAGAACAATCGTTCCAACCTAGTGGTGGGTCATACGATTCATTTCCCGACCCGTTCCGGAATCGGAATCGAATCCGATCCGTTGTGTGAAAATGTGTCGGAAACTTGCAAAATCTAGTCAAAGTGACGTTAAATTACTACGAAACCTCTCAAACTGCGAAATACTAAACGAAGATCATTTCAAATCCCAACACACCATGCTGTAAAACTATAAGAACACTTGAAACTATTTGTGTCTTTAATAATACCCTACGCTTCCTCTAAAACTCAGGAAAAAACTTCGAAAACTTCTCCATAGAAAAAAAAAACTTTGGAACATTCAAAACGTGCTGATTAAAATAATAATCTATCTTGAACAAATCGATTATGGGAGAAACCATACTCCAGCCCATGGATCCATGACAGTGAGGCTCCCGTCGTGATCGCAAAAAATCTCGAACATAAAAAATCCTCACGGCGTGTTTCTGATGGAGGCGCGCACCTATTGGACCTACTGAACCTACTTGTGCCAACGCGTCGACCCGAACCTACTCGGGTCGCTTACGGTCGGCTTCGACCCGCCATTCACTACTACAACCATTCGGCCATCCAATGCTGCAAGGAGCACTAATTTCGCACCCTGACTCCTTTCGTCAGCTGTTTTATTTCATATCTGCTTGCCGGTCTCACATTTTCCCCCTCCGTGCTTTAGGGGTTGATATCCCCGCACGATGCTGATTCATTCGCTCAATCAATCGATCAAACGGCCAAACACAAAAAAGACTTAATAACGAACAAACGCCGGTTCGAAAGTGGTCGGACGTGCGTGACTATCAAATCAATTTCGCGTTCGCCGATTGCGTTTGTGTCACTGGTTTAAGGCGGGTCGATGTATTGGGCAATCGTAACCGGGTTCCCGGACCTAGCCCGAACCTTAGGCGAACCGATGGCAAAATAACAACAAAACGGGTAAATGTAAATGTATGTAAAGATAAGCTTGCTGTGGCACGGTGGCAATGCACGCTGGAGGCACGCACAAAAAAAACAATGAACTCGTACGTTTTGGGCCAGGTCGAAGGTTGATCAGTGTGTAAACAATTAGTAAGGAAGGAATGGCAAGTAACATCATGCAGTCGGGTGCACCTGATTGAGTGCATAATCGCGTTTCCGGTACGAAGTACAGCACCCTCTCGAAACAACGGCTCCAACCAATGGCACACCTTAATTGGTCTCGGCCGACCCAGGCCACTTGCGCGACGAAATATCGGTGTACGCGGTCGTGTATGCGTATGGTGGCAGCCACTAGTTCTTCCGTTTTTGTGTTTGCCGTCAGCAGTAGGTCAGTGAAAAGACTGAGGCTAACATTCCCAAGCGCGGTGGCCAGAAGAAGCAGGCCCAGCCTTGACTGCACCGAAAGGCAGCAGATTTGGATGGAAGTGATGGTCACTTGACGCCGCCGGAAATTGAATCGGACGATGAGCCGTTCGTGACATCGATTTGGTCGAGTTTTGGGGAAGTAACCCCCCCCCCCCTCCCTCCCTCCCTCCCTCCCTCCCTCCTTCCCATTAGGGAGCTATGTTGTGTGTTTATGTGTGAAATGTTGCGCACGTTTCTGTAATAACCACCGTGTTCCGATGGTTGAAATGAAGGACTAATAAGCTGTGTGTTGGAATTTCCGATTTCAATCGCTCAAATTCTTTCCAATTGAAGAGATTGACCTTAAAACGACCATCCAGAAGCCAACTAAATGGTTGTGGAATTATAGTTTGTGGTTTATTCGTGGTTGAAGCGTATTATACGCAGCACCATACAATAAGCTCCATAACGATGGGGGAGGATAAACCTTGACGCTACTTCCCCAATCCCCAAATCACATCAAAGATGGACGTACTTGGGCGGCTCTGTTGACTCAAAAAAAAAATTGTAGACGTACTTCGTTGATCGTATGATCGCACGATCGCGCACACACGTCGGGGACAGTGATAGAATGTTAATTACGGCACACGTAATTGTTTGCTGACGAATATCGATGGCGAACTGGGAGCACATAGCTGCAAGCAACGTATCAGCATCAGTATTGGAAGTCTCCGTTTCAGTCTTAGTCTTCAGCGTTACCCAATTGTTCTAACCTGTTGGCTCGTTTGGCGAAGCAAGAATATATCTATCCCGATTGCATTCGACGCAGTCAGCAAAACACTAACGCCATTCGCGACAGCCATAAATCATCGCACGATCGTCGCACCAATTTGCATAATGGAGACCAAGTTTAAGGTTCCTCACCGATGGGCAACACGGTGTCTGCCGAGAAACAGGTTATCACCAGATACGTTTTTTCGCGGAAGTATTTTACTTTCATTCGTGCCGCAAAAAACAAAACCGGTTCATCGCTCCGAAGTTGATTGGACCCGATGACACCTGAGATACCGCGGAGGTGAAGATGGCAATGGAAGAGGATTTACAATCATTTTTGGGGAATTAATGATGAACACATTCTAAGTCGGGTATCGAACACCAAAGCCCCGTGTGCTGATGATACGTGTACAAGAGAGAAAACAAAGAAAAAGTGCATCCATGTTTCCATGTTGCCATAAAAAAACCCCATTCTTGAAACAACCAGGATCGGCCAATTAATTTACATACACCAGCTAATTTATGCAAAAAAAATTGCACTAAAACTAAATTAATTCCTCCGCGAAGGAAAGTCGTGCTGATCAAAATTCCCATCTGATTAATCCGGTCTTTTCAACGCGCTGGACACAGAATAATTCGGCCACCAGTCGGGTGAGAAACGACAGCCAAATGCCTAATCGTGCAGCAAATTGATTTGTGCTAAAGCGCTGATCCGTTTGTAGATACATTAATTTAACCCATGTGCCTTTGAATCGGCACCTTCACCATCTCTTAGTATAGCCAACTAGCAAGCTTACGTCCGCAAAGTGTCAGGATGTCTATATCGGAGCGTGCGCTTCGCACCAAACATTTACATTTGCAAGATTTGTTGCCAGCACCCGGCCAGGATGGCACGCTGCTGCTAGTGGGTTCTGCTAACTTCGCATAATCATTCGTTCGGATGAATGGCATAGTGCGGACTTGTATTTGATACGTCGAACGATAGCGTTTTATGGTTTCTGTTGGTGTCGCTAGTATGGATCATTTCCATATTTGAGCCTTTTAACACCGATAACGTATCGGTTGCCGGCTGCCGATCGGTAGCGACATTTGCAAGACTTAATTTGGCCACCAACTCGGTAGCAATGTTTTGGTACGTGTCAACAGCAGGCCCGATCTCATCAATGGCCGTTGTCGCCCCACTGAACAATGAATAATGAATTTATTCAACAATGATTAAGATAAAACAAAAGTGGGAGCCACCAGATTCTTTGGCGTTAATTTAAACTACCGGCATCGATCAAGCGATCGATTGGGTTCGTAATTGTCCCCATAATACGCTCATGTTTTCCATTTTTATTGATTAATTTATGACGCTCAGTAGGGAACTTCTTGCAGCGGAAACCCGTTTCCAAAGATGCCAAATATGGAGTAGTTCTCTAGAAAGGGAAACAAGGAAACGAGCGCAAACTGTTAATAAAATGCAAATGACCAAACACTGCCTGCCTGCCGAATCCACGCTGACCGTTCAATTGGCATCAGCTGCACCCGTAGATGCTCTCTAAAACGTTCAACCACAGAATCAGTTCCTGGACTGCTTTACCGCCCCCTTAAACGGTGCGAATGGCATGCGTCATTGCTAACGTTTTGTACCAACATACACTCTTCCCCGGCCAGATGGGTTCCGCGAATGTGAAGGTCATTTGGAATCTTCTCGAAAGCGATCGTCTGGAAAGATCCACCCAAAAGAGAAGCAGATCGCCCATGCCACATTTAAAATCTTTCGAGTTCTCGCTATTTTGCAACTGATCGTACGCAAAGCAAAAGCCAAACGCAGTCAAACCGTACGCAACGCTGATGTCTCCAACAAAGCATGCAGAACAAGATATGAATCAGAGAGTCGTCGTTAACGTATCTGAATATCATCTGATATCTTCGAAGACAGTGCCCTAGGGGAGGGCAGAGGATTAGTTTTAATGTCAAACGCATATGCACCCAAACTACAGCTAAAAAGGGCAAATGCATAGGGAACCATTGCTACAAGGTGGCTGATCACTGATCCGACGCCTTTGTCCATGATCTCCAAAACGCTCCGAAAAAAAAATGAATCTAACCAAAGGGTTCGTCGTTTGGGAATTGGGAATATAAATTATCGATGCACACAGCATCCGATCGTTGCAGCACCCAAACAGAGACCCCATCGAAATAAATCCACCCAAGGCAGGGAGCTGTTTAGTATGCACATACATTAAACGTGGACAGTGTCAAAGTTCAGTTTTATGACACACCATAACTTCAGCGTTCCGAGCTTAGAAGTTCCAGTTCGATTGTGGCATTCCGGTTGATCACATGTGAATGTTGTTCGGGTTTGTTGATGTTTCACTTTTTTTTATTGTTAAACCGTACTCTTTCGCCCTCTGTCCAACCGCCAACATCAGCAGCATCGGTAGAGTGACACCAGCCAGCACACGCTTCTCTATATCAATCATATTAGCTAACCTCTAATCGCTGCGCCATTTTCGGGGCGTGAGGGATGTAGCGCTAACGGTTAAAACCAGTTTTCCACTCTGCTGTAACCACGGCGTACTATCCGATCTCGTAGGGTGATACAGTCAGGGTTTGACCTTCTTGTTATTCTCGCTTTCGATTGTTTTTTTTTGTTTGTTATTTGCCGAATCAGGCAATTCGGTTTTATTAATCGCGCGGAGTTTAGTTTTGTGTTCGAACTCCCGATGAACTTTGGGGTCGGCAAACTACACGCCTCACGTTCTACACTGATGGTGAAAACAAGTTCCGCTAGTTTTGAGCCCGGCGGGTGTAAAGAGCGATTCCACATTACCATTAGGGCAGTGTGTGTGGTTGCTACTGATGAAGATCTGATTGGCCACTTAATTGGTTCGGCTATTCGACAGGCTGCTGGCCACGCGGTGCTACCATTATTTTCTTCGATGTGCAACCCAGCGCAGTGAGGTGTAAAGAATGGCAAAATGCGATTGTTTTGTTGATTTTCTTTTTCTTCCACCCCACACCGGAATAATCCGAGCCACCGTACGACCCCGCACCACGTAATCCGGCGGCACCGTGGCGGCACCGAAAAGGAAATTTTATTCGCCATATCTCGGTGCCGTCGGTGGTCGTGGTTGCGTTATGCAAGACCATCCGACACGGACTGCCGAGCCGCCACTTTCTTCGCTAAACGATGACCCTCTCACGGGTCGGTATCGTGCACGGTCCCGTGTCGGATGTGAGCGATGGCCATCCATTTTCCGTGCGGAATGAAGAATCGAGTATCTTAACCGGCCCATCAACGGCAACCCATTGACGACACGCGGCGTGCATCGGCGTTACGGCACTGCTGCCTCACCACATCCGGAACGGTGTGTAACGGATTAGCGCGTACCCGCCGCACCGGAATTTATCAACGTCAAATTTCAAACCACGCCTAACATCTCGCCAAAAAAGAAAACCTATACCGAGCACAAAACTTGCAGATCGAACACATTGCACCGACGTGAACAATGGGCTGAAAAAGTAATATGTCTGCAACTATGTCTGTGAAAACTGAGCATATATTTTCCAAATAGGATAGTTAATTAAAAAAGATTCAATACTCAGCCTCCATTCTATCCATAAACTTGAAACACATCACCATTGGAAATGAAAATTTACATATTTTGAACATAGCACATTGTTGGAAAAGCGTGTTTAGTGTTTCTTTCCTAAACTATGTTTCATTTAGCATTTCAATCGATATTATTAGAGTTACTACCAAAATTGTTTCAAAAAGTGTTGTAATTATTGTATATTTAGTGTTTGGAGATGTCGCATTTTTTTTGCGACTTGCCATGTTGTTTATAGTAAAGTTTAACACTATTTGTATCTTTGGTAAAAATTTAAATTCTCCTTAGCTGGTTCTCACCATGTTATATGCATTATTTTGCAATATTTTTGCATCGATGATCTTCATCTTTTCTAATGCGGAAAACCTTGATGATGTTTACGCCCCGCATCATATAACTGGTGCTATCTAGATAACCAACAAACATTAAACTGATGGTAGAAAGTGTAATCGTGACGATTAGACTAAATTCTAATCAAACATAAAACACATGTGTTTGTGATGTCCACCTGTTATGCCTGTGCTGGACCACTGTGGTGGCGTAGCTTTCGCATACATTTCGGCTTGCTGACCTTAATTGTGAGGGTTTTCTAACACAGAGAAGAAGAAAAAAAAGGAACATGTCACTTTTTCCGTGTGCCGAAAAGCGTTCGACACCGGCAATGGGCAAGTAAACAGAAAACCGGCCCAAAATAAATGTACAGTCAATAAAAGAGCCGCCCCAATCGAGCCACCCCTTGCGCCCGACGTCACACACGGAATTCAATCGTGAAAAACGGTTGAAGTGACACGAGAGTGCAAAAATGAGGACAAATGGTATAAGCGTGGCCCTCCCGGCTATCGCACGTCCTCACTCTGACGCCCTGATATTCCCCTCTTCCACCCTACCCTTCACCACCCCTTGCGTTGGGCTGACAATTTTTAATGGATGTCCATTAGCAGTTATGTCATGCAGTTTAGGCGTTTGGTGTCGAAAACGATACGGGAGTGTTGTAAAATCATGAGCATTCTGTTCTTTTTTACTCAATTTCTCGAACCTCTAACGACATTTGAAACATTTGGTACAAGAATTGTCTCTTCTCACCCCTAGGGGGTGGGAAAATATGGGGTTTTCCCACCCCCCCCCCCCCCCTTCCGCTAGTGGCCTTTTTCGTATTCACCCGATCGATATACCAAGAAACACACACATATGTGCTTTTATTGCAGAAATTCGAAGAAACTGGTGCCAAAATCAAACATATCTTTCCTTCCGAAGAAGGTGAACAAAAGTAAAGCTGATTAAAAGATACCAATTAGGCACGAGGCAATCAAATGTTGACTGTTTTATTGGGTGCACTCGGCAGGCGCGCCGAGTAGAAGTGCTTGTGAATACGGTGAAACAGATTGTAAGTGTGTGTATGTGTGTCGAGAGAAAGAAAAGAAAAAAAGAAAACAAGTTTTTATGCAAAAAAGAAAACACATTTAAGTTGGCAGACACTTGGCAAACATTTCGCCAAAAGAACATGGAAGTGAAGCTGTCTGCAAACTGTGCAAACGTGCTAGAAACAACATCACCGATTGCGCCGAATGATTGATGGTTGTGCTGTGCCCTCCATTAAACGTTAAATGTTAAATTATGAGACAATCGTAAGGCAAATCTTTGACCTATAGCACCGTGGTGGTGCGAACGCAAATGCTCAAATCAAATTGACAAACCGTGCACTGCCCGAAGCGTGAACCACTTACGATAAACACATCATCACGAAAAACCGATCGTCGACAATTTCATTTTCCTAATTCGATCGATCAGTTGGGCGATGTCGATAAGATACTTAGGGACTGCTTATACTGCGAGAGTATAAAGGCTCTTTCTATATATCTCTCTCTCTTTCTCTCTCGGTCTCGATGTGCGCTAGTGGCAAATATGGCCGTCATTCTCGCTAACGAAATGGACGAAAAGATAATCATAGCGCTTACTCAACTAAAATATCGCCACAGACACACACTGTCCGTGGACCCGGAGTTCAAAGCTGCAGAGCTCTGAACCGATCTGATTGACTTCTAATTATTGAAACGGAAAGTAATTTCCCTTCGCGCTGATCACTCCACCTCGCCGCATCTCGCGCGAGATCTTAAAACTTAGCGTGCGCATGCATGTTTTAGTGGCTTCAACCTTTTTGGGTTTTGGTTTTTGGCAGTCATTTGATGTGGGGAGGGGGGGAGGTTGTAAAGCTAAACCATGAACTTTGGAAGCTGGTGAGCAGATCGTACAGAAAAAACCCACTCCACGCGGTGCGTGGCCACTAATTGTGCAACCGTCCAAACCGTAGATTCGATGCCCACAGTGTTTAGCATTGGGTAAATTCAGCAGCAAAAATTACTGTTGTATAACTCGTAACACTCCAGTGGCATGCACGGGAATTCTGAGCGTAATGCACTCATACCTTTCTTCCCACCATCTTCCGCTCGCTAGATATTCGAACGTTTGGCCAAAAAGAACCCCAACTATCAGGATCGGATTCGTGTGATTGAAGGCGATCTCGAGAAGCCCAACTTTGACCTGTGCCCGGAGAGCATGGACTATCTGAAGGAGCACACAAACGTCATCCTGCACATTGCGGCCACGGTGAAGTTTGACGAGGAAATGATCAAGGCAATCACGATCAATCTCGGTGGCACGCGAACCGCGCTGGAGATTGCACGGCAATCCAAAAACCTGCAGGTACGTACCAGGGTTCCACGGTTCGTCCGCGCCGTCTTACAGGCAGTAATGCACGCGGTTTGTTTGCTTCACGCAGAGTTTCGTGTACGTTTCAACGGCATACTCGAACAGCTACGACGAACACATCCAGGAGCGGGTCTACCCGATCGACTACAACCCGGAGAAGATCCTGGCCAATCTCGACGACGAGAAGTTGATACAGGATGTGATCAAGTATTCGCTTAAATGGCCCAACACGTACACCTTCACGAAGGCGCTGGCGGAAGCGATGACGCTCGAGTACCGGCAACACTTCCCGGTCGCGATCGTGCGCCCGTCCTGCGTTATGGCCAGCCTGAACGAACCCTTGCCGGGCTGGTGCGATTCGATCTACGGCACGAACGGCACGTTCATCGGCTGGTACTATGGGCTGATACGGACCAGTCACATCGATCCGGAGGTGACGATCGACACCGTGCCGGTTGACTACGTGTCGAACGCGATCATTGCCGTCGGCTGGAAGACACACTACGAGCGGTATGGATTCTGCCCTACAATCGGCCCCTTTCGGTGTAACACCATTGGACAATCATTGTTTTTTTTTACTGTCGATTACAGAGCTCAGGAGCCCGAACTGCTGGTGTACAACTGTATAAGCTCCACCGATAATCCACTGACCTTTGGTAAGTGCCCAACATAAAACTGGTCCGCAACACTTTGTCAAACATGTCCCATTTCCGAAAACAGACGAACGAAGACGCGAATGTGAGAAGGCATGCAAGAAACATCCGCTTCTGACCGGCATCTACCGACCGATCACCTTCGCCTCGAGCAACGAGTTCATGTTCCGGCTGTACTCGCTAGTGCTACATTATCTGCCCGCCTACATCATGGATATGGCCATGAAGCTACGTGGCGAGAAGCCACGTCTAGTCGATACGTACATCAAGATCGATAAGGTCGTTGCCACGGTAAAGAAGTTCTCCAACACCACGTACTTCTTCGACAACCAGAACATGAAAGACCTGTATCTGGCGTAAGTATTTCGAGTATTGCCATACCTCTTATAACACCTCACTGGGTACCGAATGCCACCCTGAATGGACCGCTTTAACGATGGTCCCATACTACTAAAACCCTTGCGTACCCGCGTGTGTCGCACATAAAAGCGTTCGCTTTAAGCGTCCGCACCGTAATGTAATCTAGCAATGAAACTACTCACCGGCACACACACGTCAGTTAGGTCGGCGAAGAATGCAACTTGACAAAAAGGCGAACCTGTGGACAGAACGAAAAGCTTCCCAACAAAAAATAACGCTCACCAAGATCGTTGATTCTCTTTCTATTTTCGAAAGCATACCGGTTTGTTGGTTTATTACGCATTCCAACTGCTAATGAGTTTCGATGGTTAATGACGGTAACAATATTTAAAATTGCTTTGCGACACTCAATTGCGTTGCGCAGGACAAAAACGAACTGTAACTGATACGGGCGTCCTCTGTTGCTTATGTGTCTTTGGGGAGTTTTGGTTTTTTTATTATCAAAATCCACCTAACAATGAGCCAAAAAATGATTAATTAACAGTCGGAAGGTGTAATCCGCGGCATCCAATTAGCTGATACCGTTGTCCTCGCCCGGTGATACATTTCATCAAATGTCTGCCCAATGATTCATACTAACCTTTATAATCTCTGTTCATTATCGACTCCCCGAATCGTCCACAGCATGAGCCCAGTAGACCACCAGCAGTATCCATGCGACAACCGAAACTACAGCTGGCGGCTGTACTTCGAGGTTGCCGTACCAGGGCTGAAGAAATACTTCTTCAAGGAGGACCTCAACAACGTTAAGCGAGCCCGCGAAGTGATGCGCAAGAAGGAGCTGATCGTGAACACTACACTATTTCTAATCGTCGGTCTAATGCTGCTCCAGCTGTACTACCTTCTGCGCTAAGACCGTTTGCCGGTGCGGACGTAACGGAGCCGGTTTGTGACGAGGTATTGATACACAACGCAGTTCACGTCGTCCGAAAAATCCCACAATCAATCCGGTGGGCAGGTCATCGTACAGTGTCCGATCGGGTCAACTCCTTTGCCCAGGGCCAACCGCTTCCAGGTCCAAGGGTACGGCCCCGGCCAGGCATGGTTGATCGACCGCACGCTGGCCATCCGCTGGCACAATGGGATTGTATATCATCGGCATATTGATCGGACCGGATAATAAAACATAATGGGATGCGCTAGCTTACCATAAGCTTAGGTGGTTTAGGGCGCAGGGAACACAGACAGGCAGCTGTAACAGGGCGGTAGTGTGCTAGGTTAGGCATTTCTGTATATTCATGTCCGTTTCTAGCTGCACAACAGCTGAAACTGTAAAACGCACAAACAGGTTTCTATGGACCTGAAATTTGATTCTTTCTTAATTACTCGTTAAGAAATACCCTTCGAGCTCAACTAACAACGGCAGATGCAATGGTGAATGTCAAATGGTTTGCAGTACTATGCAAACATTTAATAGCCCTGTACATGCACAAAGCACTTTTTGTACGTTGGTCTCCAACAGCAGAACTGTTTCTATTTGATCATATCCCAACCTTACCAACAGGGCTTTACTTTTGCAACCGATATTTATTAATACGATTTCAGCGTGCTGAGCACATATAGCTCAAGGAAAAATAAAGTAAGAAAATAAGATAAGTGTTAATTTTGTTGGTATGCTTATTCGTTACATTTTCAAAAGCGACCGTGGGAAGGAAACCACATTAATTGAGAAACATTTAGATGTAAGTGGATCAACATTACGATCTATTTTTCGTAAAGGAAGATAAGGTGGAATGCAATATTATCAACACGAATTTTGTTTTTGATCTCCCTATACTATGAAACTCTAAATCTTTTTTTTTCATCTTTACTTTTAACAAATAACGACCATTCAAACTCCAAATTTAAATACCGACCATCCAATACGGTCTTCTGCTGAACCAGCAAAATGTTACTTGGGGTAACAGATTTCAATCACTCAACCTGCTATACTACACAGTATGCGTCACAAACGTCAACCAAACAACACCATAATAAACAAACTCGTTTGCGGCTACACCAACTGTTCGCAACCATTCAATAAGCACGAAAGTTCGGATGGGAAAGATAGTTTTCTACATTTGTGATTACACCGGAAGTACGGAACAATGCTACATTCAAAAAAATACCGTTCGGATACGAAGGCAAAATCGCTCCGAAAACAACCGGTGCATTACAACCGATCCGATCCAGTTAGTAGATTTGTTGCTCAATTTACGATTCTTTCCTCGCTTTCGGCTTAAAGTGGCGCATGTATTGTTGAACTGGGAACCATCCAGTACGCTCATGCTAAAACTTATACCTCCCGTCAAAGAGCACTTAGATTATCACTGGTAAGTTTGTTGTTTTCATGCACTTTGGTTTCTTTTAACCGCATCCAATCGATTTTAGGGGTGAACGTGCCGTACGCATGATGTGGGAATTGATTGAACTTACCGAACTGATGGCATGGCTTTCAACGCTCGGTGGTGCCTTTTCTGCCCTCGGCAATTATCAACCGGCCTGCGCAGATACAGCAGGTAAAATATCGCTGCACCAGATGAAACTAGCCTTCCGGCTGGGTGATCCATCACTAGTCGCCCGGTGTCAGCTGTATCTCGCCATATCGCTTATCCAAAGAGCCGAATTTGCAGTGGCGAAACAGATTATTCAGCGGGTATATCGGAACGAACGGAAGCAAACTGAACCGGAAACGCGTCTGCTGAAGATGTGCCAGGGTATATGGTCAAAGTTGCGGTACGAGTACGACATCCATCGAAGGAATGTAGTGCGCAACTTGGCGTGAAGTTGAATGCATTTTCGCTTGCGGAGTGATGCGATTGAGCAAACATTCTAGTGAACATAGAGTGGTGTTACACCCGATTTGGTTAGAGGTTTTGAAATATATTGCAAATTCTATTTCTCCTTTTTCATTATAAAAAAATTATAATTCTTGTTATTCACACTTCCCTCTCTCGCCTTCTCGTCCTCTCTTATTCTCGTTTTCCATCTCTTATCAAACGGATATTTGCTCAAATTATCCCTAAATGTTAATTGTGTATATCAGATTTGTGTTTAGCAGATGTAACATAGCAGGTCGTCCTCTATCCGACAACCGTCAGTACCAGGGAAAGGCTGAACGTTGGCGTGATTGTTCCATTTGCAAAAGGGTGTTTGAAACCATCCATTGTTACAGTAAACAGCAGCAGCAGCCGAAGAAGCAGCAATAAACGACGTGCGCGTACGTATTTGTACAAGCTGCAATATTACTTAGACAGTTGTATCTATGCATTATTATATATTGATAGCGAACACACTGTTTCCGTCAATTGAGCGGAGGAATAAAAATGCCTCCCGATCGTTAGAATGTGTTTCCTTGCGTTAGACAAAAACACCACATCACGCCTTGTTCAAACCAATCCACAATTGTCGCTACAGCCCGCAGGTTTACTTCGCCAGCGTGCCCATGGGATCCCACGCGGGCAGCACGATTGGCGGGAGATCAAATACGTCCAGCACGTCCTGGCTCACTATGCTGCGATCGACGACTACCTCAAACACAAACTCCTTGAACCACTCGGCCGTCATTATTAGGTAACCCTTCTCGCCACGGTCCTCACCCCAGGAATTTTCCACGCGGAATTTGGTCGGCTTTTGGCTGTTAGGCTATCGTCATAGAGCAAAAGAACAAAAAGGGAGGAAAATGTGAATGCAATGTCCACAATTCGCTTAGTTGCTTCCGTGTGAGTGTCGGTTGTTGTACCAAATAGATTATTCTTATAAAATATCGCTTACACTCAACCGCAATTAGAAACCTATACTTACATCAACCGATACACCGGTAAACACCATGGCGTGTGTCATCATCGATTCGCCGTACAGCAACCGATCGGCTTTATCCATCGTAGTCTGAATGTCTACTCCAAAAACCAGCTTGAAGTCATGCCTAACAAAACAAAAAAGATACAATGAAAAGAAAAATTCCCTTCTATCCCGCTTCTGTTCGCTTCGCCCAATCACACACTTACACATCCAAATCTTCGATGCCTTGCTTGCCCGCGAAACGCTTATTAACCTCGCACCCGAACCAAACAGGCTCACCAAACTTAAGCGCTTTCGTTACCAAATCGAGCAACAGTTCGACCGGTTGATTGTTATACAGTACCGGCCGGCCACCCACCACATTCCCGAGACAGTCGACCGTGTACGAACGACCGTAAAGGTTGGACGTGCGCGGATCCGTTACCAAGCACACCTTGTCATCGACGTTGAAGTAAGGCTTGACGTACTTCTCGTAAAAATCGATCGGACGGATGGGGCCAATATTAAGGTACTTCTTCGACTTGTCGTAGTACTCCCAGGTGAACTTTTCCGGCGGAATACCGAGACAGATCCCGACAATGTTGTACACCTCGTTCATCTGCTTCTTCACCCGATCCTTCACCTCATCGTCTGTCGCACCGTTATCGATGAGCTTCCTCAAATCCTTTGCATATTCGCGGAGCTACCCATTGGCCCATAAAGAAAAGAAAGAAAATTAACGCTGGAAAATATGTTCTGGCCTAATCTAATTCATTCAACTTACCTTGCTCTTTACGACCGAGTTCATCCGGGTGCTTGCCTCGCAGCTGTAACTCTCCGGGAAACATTTCTTCGGCATCAGTCCGTGCTTGTTGATTAAGTTCACCAGCATGTCCCACTGCCCACCGTCGCACGTCGGATCGGACAACAAAAACGACACCAACCGGCCGTCTACTGCTTCGCCCCGCTTGGCCGTATCGACAACATTGTTCAGGAAGTAGTTGGCCCGCTCGATCTTATCCCAGTAGAACAGGTACGCCTGCGAGAACTCGAACTCGTCCAGATTGTACTGCTTGATGAATGGGATGCGAATGCAGTTTAGTGCCGCAAACAACCAACAGCGACCCGAACTTTTCTGGTTCGTCAGCGGTTTGCCTTCGTTCTCGATCTTAAATTAAAGCGAAAGGTGGGAAATGTTTAGAAAAATTAACCTTTTCCTTATTGTTTTTTTATATTTAAGGTACCTTGTACGTGAACACATGTTGCGTGTTTTCTAGCGATTTTCGCGACAAACAGGCATCGAAGGGATCTATCCGTGTGCACACATTCTGCGCGAGCACATTCTTTGGGCAGTCGTAAAAATCCGTACGACACTTCTGGAAGAACTCTTCATTGAGTGGAGCTGCAAAAGAACCAAATAAGAAGCCAACACATTCCATTAGCTTAAGATTGTGCAGCGAAACTGGGTATGACTTGGTGAAATTCCCCCTTCGTAACTACCACGATGGCAGCACATCTTCAGTATTAGCGACAGCATGGTGACCACCTAACCCGTACACTGTTCCGGCTCGGTCTACACGGTACGTGCTGTTGCTGCACACTGCCAAACGAGTAAACTCATTCGCTCAAGTCTGTCTGTGATCGCACAAACCTGCTTACCATCTATTCTTCCGCGTTCATCAAACTATGCTCGCCTGGGTGTTCGGTCAATGCTAGCATTATTTCCATTACCATCACAGCACTCAACAGCAGTAATCATCTTCCTTGTTGTTGATAAGATGGTATAGACGCATTGCCATAGCCAAAGACAAGCGTCAACCAAGGAAGAATCGCAACAGTGGATCCTCCTCCATAGTGAATCCGGATTGAAACGCGTAATGAAAAAGCACTGTTCGGCTCAGCTGATATCAATGATTCAGAATTTTCCAAGGTCAGTATTAGAGCAGCAGTAGTAGCAGCTCCACATTAGAATTGAAGCTCCTCTACACTAAAAGGCTCTGTTATCAACTCCAATGTCAACCATTGCAACAAGCCGTTGAGAAACTAAACCGTAGACATGATTAGCCGAGCACAACTGGGGGGATTACTCAATTCAACTTTGCATTTTTCTTTATCATTTCGATGATGCCAGAGTTTGGCTAGAAGTGGCCACAAGGGAAAACAGATTAATTATACTAACTACTGAGCTGCTTTTGCCTAGCCTACGTTAACTGTCCCATGCTTATCACTGTTTAAAGGTGTACTTTTCCCTCCGCTCAATCTCGCTTCCTGTGCACTGTAGCACGTAATCTGGTGGAAAATCACATAAACAAAGTGCTTACACATCCTCGAATGAGCAAGATAAACAACAGAGCAGTGCCCTGACAAATGGTAAACAACATGTACGTTGTAACACAAACACCGGGCACACAATCGTAAACATCATGTGTGGGAGGGAATGGAACGAAATATATTACAGTTCATAATATATAAATATAAACGAAATCCGTTTATATCCGAAAGCAACGATTTTTTTTGGCAAGGTGGAAGATATAAAATCTGGGAACTGTTCGTTGAACGATCATCGCCTTGAGAAAACTATGGAATGGAAAACGTTCATTAATGATCACCATCAAAGCAGTACTTTCAACATCTAACATTATAATTTAATGTGCACAATAATGGACAGGAATGTCTTTTTGTTGCTACTAGAGTGACTCTTTTTCTTATCGGAGAAAATACAGCTCTCATCCATGTAACAATCTGCACTGCCCGTTCCTATCAAAACTGAACACGAAACCAAACAAAGCAGTGTGCCGAGATGAAGTTGTTATTTTTAAAAACTCAACACCATTCTTTACCATCCATGCCATGCATGCCTACTTTAATCGCTACACACACCGACGGCTCATCATTGGTTCCTTTGTTAGCAGATTGAATCTGTGGTCTGGACGATGATCTTGCGTACCGGGTTTTAGTCGTTTGCCCTTTTTAACTCGCTGCAACGTGCATACGCATGCCAATAGCGCGTTTTTTTTTTTTGGCCATGGAATGCAACGCACCATTTTTTTTCTGCTACGCGCCAATGTTATTCTCCATTTTTATATGTTTTGGCATGGCGTACTCGAGGTGGCCATCATCATTTCGCCAGTCGTTTCGTAGTTCTCTTTTCGTTCACTTTCGGGTGACCTAGATACATCGTGCGCCTACTTTACGGACCAGTGAAAGCGAAATCATCTTCGCTTGCGGTACAATAACTCCAGCTTAGCGTACGGTGTATGTTCCTTAATGCGTTAATGCTACACAAAGGAACATTGCTTTCTATTATGTTATATCTATATTACACGTTTAAATGATCTACAGAACAGATCCTGTCCGATCTTAACTTAAGTTGAGTACGAATATTACTTAAGTGAAATAGTTCACATCATAGCACCGGATATGTCATTAGGGTTATTTTCCGTTACTACCATCAGTTCCTCTTTTACGGCGCATGATGTTACCCAAAAATCCTATCGTATATGCATTCAGGGCTTCCAAAAATCTTTAATTAGATCATATTACTATAAGCGGCTTCGAGGCCCGGATACGGAACGTTCGCAAGATTTTTTTTGGGAAAGCTAGTCACACTTAATCCTCATCGGGGCATTTAAGCTTGCCGTCACAGTCGTCCGAATTTCTAGCAAAAAGCAAACAGAAACCAATGCAGCAGAACACTACGGGCACTTACTATATCGGCTGAAATTGACCACACCACATTGTATTATATAATTAAACAAATGATACAAGCCGCTCACAAGAATCGGCACAAACAAATACATACGCGCACGCATTGAAAAAGATCAAACACAAAAATGGACACCCAAAGTAACTAATTAGGTTCCGAAAGTCTACAAGTAAATAATTATTATTACAACATAAAAAGCCATAAAAAGACCGACCACTCCCGTGTATTATTTGTTCTCTTACATGGCAACATTCTGGGACCGTCCTTTTACACGGCCTTCACGATCCTAGACGTTTGTTGGGTTTGATTTCCTCTTCCTACTCTATTGGCAGGACTTTTAAATGCGTCCCTTTGCGTCCGGAAAGGGAGAGGCTCTGCAGGCTAGTTGCAGACGTCGTCGCCTATTGGCTTTTAACGTCAAACTTCACGGTTTTGTTATAGCGGGCCCAAATGATTTTGATGCACGACTTTCCGGTTCTTTTTTGTAGCAGTTTCACAAGTTGCGATTAGCAACACCGATACGCACTCGTTACTTCCGTGACTACAACTTTCTCCGCGATTTGCAACAGCAGGGCAAGTGCCGCGTATCACTCACTTACACATAAATCCACACACGACTCTCCACTCTGTCTCTCTCTCACACACACTCTTTCTCCCTGTCACGACGATCCTTGACGAATCCTTTTGCATGGACACACACCGAGTGTGACAATCGGTTTCGTACGCAATTTAGATTGAAATACACGATGCAATAGAATACCGTACACAAGCTGGAGTGTTCAGTTGTTGCTGTGCTATTTCCTACCACGGAGCGATTAGCTGCTCCTCCACAGAATCAAGTTTAAATCCGTTTCACGATGAGATGTATTTACACCTCCGATGTGACGTTTCGTTGAGTGTGATTGATATCTTCGTTAAACAAGATGGGTGGATTTGACACTAGCTTCGTTAAAAGATGGCACATTTTGACATTTGGTGCGTAAACAAACTGAAGCGTTTTGGTTCGTGGAAATTTTGAACATTTCGTTTCGTATGCTATCGAACATAGAATATTCATGCGCATGATTTGTGCTTGTTGTGATAGTATTTATCTTCAATTTAAACACCCTTATTCGAGGCGTTCATTGAAGATTTAGCTAATGAACAAAAGCCTTCAAAATAAATACTTGTTTGATATTTAGAGCAAATTTATCGCTATTACTTAACTAACATTGCTTACTTCCCAAGCATTCGATTTTCTTATCATTTTTAAACTTAAAATTAATACGAAAGATTTTCAAACAAATCCAACATTAAAGGACAAGTCGCACTTGATTTCCTTTCTTGGAATACAGGATATTTCTAAAATTATTAAATAGAATAGAGCACTACCTTTAGACGTACTTTGCTATATTTTTTTAAACCATATATCTTTATACTTTTGTAGAAATCATAAGCTGATAATTTGCATTTAATCTAAAATACCTCACCAATTAATATCAATATGTTTTAAAACTATGTTTATACAAGAATGGTTTAGTTTAAACTATAACAAACTTGTTAACCACGGGTTTCAACCAACCTGTACAGCGACCGGCTGTGAAAGACACATTACACGCTCGTTCGCCAATAATTCCAACCCGTTTTTTGTTTCTTTTACATCAAAACCCCAAATATGTTGGGCCGTGTGGCGTGGAACAACCCGGAATGGTGTATGGAAAGTTGATTGAAGATATTAAGTCACACATGCGCTGCCAATGTCAAACCTATATTAGATCATTTCGAATAATATTGCTTATTGATGTACTGTACTGAGGGTATGGGGAAGTATAGTGGTGTAACTTCTTCTGGTCAACTCTACAACATACATACCTTTGGGAAATTCTTGCGTTCCGATCTCCTGTGTGGCATCGTCTTCCTGCAGTGTTTTGATTTCACTGTTGCTCGCGATATCCTCCTTTCTTTGGATTTGCTGCTCATGTTCATCGTTGCTAGCCTCGCTGGCGAACTCTCTAACAAGCTGTTCGTAGCCCTTTTCGATTGGTACCCGTGAACGATCATCCGGTGGTGATGGTGAATCGTTCAAAAGCGTCTCGGGTGGTTCGTTTAGTATTTCCACCTGTTTCAACGTATCCAGTTCAGCTGTACTCATTACCAACCCGGTGAAGCTTGTCAATCCATAACTTCCATCGCATACGGACGATATCGTTGAATCGCTGACCAGCGATCTCTCGTCATACGCTTCCTCCACATCAAATGCAATGATACGGTCGAAAAAACGGTCTCCAATGCTGCAGTCTGCTTCGTCCACATCGGAAGACATCAAAGTAACTCCTATCCGGGGTCGTTTACCACTTTCGTTCGAATCATCCTCGAAAGGTGTCTCAACTGCGCCATGACGCTTCAACTGCTGCCTGCGCTCTTCCCGAAGCAACCGTTCCAGTTCATCACCTACCGCATCCATCGGTTGCACCAAGGCTACCGGCCGCACCTCCGGAAGATATAGCGTGGGAATGGCGATCGGTAGCAAATTACGACACGCGCCATTGAAACAATCTGGCCCGAAATGTCGACGGCAAACTCGGGCGCTTTTGAATACGCCCAACGGGTTCATTCGCAGCAGCCGCGGATTGTTGATCAGCGCAAGCCATCGTCGAAAGCGATTGGACTCACGCACGGGATGTGGAAACACATGAAACGAGACACGGCCCAAACTTTTTTGAGCGTTAAACCTGCCGTTCGGGCAACCGATCACTGCGCAGTCCCACATCGAGCAAAAGCGTTGTATGATCAGTTTAGGAATTCATCACCATTTCGCTACACAAAATCAAGAACTGTAAAACAACGCACGAATACGAAACACAAATTGCTATGCATCATAACAAAGGAAAGACAGCAAAATTCTACACTTCCTACGGCAAGGTAAGTACAAAACTCGCAGCCACTCGATTTGACATTTTCTCTCGATGGTGATGGTTTCATATTCCCCAAGTAACCATGTTTATCAGGACCAAAAATATGCTATTCAACACAACTGGAAAATATGGCGAATCAACCGCATTCTAGCAAAATAGATGTTTAAAATGTGCTTCGAAAGAATTAATGTTTCGGGATAAATTGGATTCAATTTGTAGAGTTTTGTTGAGTCCTACCAATGTCAAAATATACTCCACAGATCACTTGTCAAAATCATACGCACAATCAATACCTCCCGCGACGGTTCAGTCAAGTGGGAAGATGGATATTGTTGTTATGTACTTCGTCTCTCCGAAAATTTTCAATTAAACAACGTTTTCAGGAATTTCCCCCCTGTTCGGAACCTCGCGAAATAGTGCATGAAACAACTGTAATTCCATTTGCACGCTCTCTAGTGTCCTGGTGCTAGCTGTATAGTCGTAAGTAATTATAGCTTCATACCTTTGGTGTTAAACTCCCAAAAACGAACGCACACGCATATTTTTGCTCCAACCCGCGGCGAACTTCGAACACGCGGAAACGAGTGAACGCAGTGAACGCGTGCGCGTACCTTTGCCAGCCTACCGAACGAGCTCCGGAAACGGCTCATTTTATCCCCGATATGTTGTGCTTCGGTTACCGCTGACCATAGTGGATGTACAATTCCCCTTCCAAGCCCCGGTGTACCAGCAAAATAAAAAATAAACAAAACCGGGAAAACCCCCATCCCACCGTCCACGCAACTTCAGGAGAACTTTACGCGTTCACGCGATAGAGGAATTGTTTGCTTTACGAAGCTGCATCGTGGCTTTTGTTTTGATCGCATGATTCGTCACGGGGGGCCCGTATGAATCGTCAAATCGGAACGCACACGCGGCCATCGAGACACGCGCACTACGGGTGCAGTGAGCGATCAGCCCAGTCGTAGGGAAGTGTGTTGTGGCCCCGGGAAAAGAAGAAAGATTTTGTATCAGGATTTTCCACCAAGTGAAACAGTGTGTAAAATTTGGATTCAGTAAGAGGGTTGTGCGTCATGACTGGGTGTGGATAAATGAAAAAAAATCTGCTAGAAGGCGAAATTTGGTAGTCTGTTTTGTCTTGCTGTTACGATTATTAAAGGCACAAACCCTGAATACGATTTCTTTTCTCTTTTCCAGGGGCCACGGACTGGTGTGTAGTGAAGTTTTGTCATTGACGTTCGAGGGAAGGTGAATCTACAGCAGCTGGCTCAGGCATAGTTCTTAAATGCTCCATCGAAAACATCGCAACGGTTCGCATCATTAATATTGAACCGTTCCACATCCATCCACATATGACTGTTTCCTGGGTGGAAATACTTTGATGTATCACTGTGGCTCGTTGGAGCTGGTGCAACAATGCGTTCGGAATGTTACAACGGTGGTGCAACCTCGTCGCCAAAGCGAAGGATGCACGTAGTAGGCAATGGGAAAACGCATCAGCAGCATCATGTACATCAACATCATCGACAGCATCAACATAGCCAACCCGCGACAGGTAGCATTCACCGGGAAACGGACGCGGAATCATCCACCATGACCGAACTACCACCATCCAGCGGATCCTTTCTTCACATATCAATCACCAAGCTAGCCATTGGTAGCCGTCTGTTCGTGATAGTACTACAGCTTGTCGCTAACCTATTGTTGCCGGATCACGAAGCGGGAGTGTTTGTGGCACCGCACGATAAGGACGCGCCCGAACGACCGCTAGATGCCGTGGTACGCTTCACACTGGGTGGACTGAACCGCTGGGATGGCCAGTACTTTCTGCACATTGCCGAGCATGGCTATACGTACGAGAATGTGCTCGCTTTCTTCCCGCTGTTTCCGTTCATACTGAAGATAGTGAGCAGTGCGCTGAGCAGCTACGAAGTGGTCACGTTCGTCAGCTACCGGGAGCTTTCGCTGCTGTTGGCGGTACTGCTGAATGTGGTCTGCTTTACCGGTGCTGCCAAAGCGCTCTACCGATTGAGCAAGCACGTGCTCGGCAGCCAGAAGAAGGCGGAAATAGCCGTCCTGCTGTTCTGCTTCAATCCCGCCTCCATCTTTTTTACCGCCCCGTACACCGAAAGTCTGTACGCGTGGCTTTCCTTCGTCGTAATGTACCAGTGCATGGAGGATGTGACGTCGATCTTTCTGACCATCCCGCTCAGCCTTTCGATCCTGTGCCGCTCGAACGGTATGTTCAATATCGGTTTCGTGCTTTACTTCGTCGTACGTCGTATCGTCGCCCAGTACAACTTTCACAACATTATTTGCATCTGCTCGCGGCTCTTCTCGATGCTGATCATCGTGCTGTTTCACTACGGCATCGCCCAGGTGTACAACTACTACCTGTTTTGCTTCGTGCAGAAGTTCAACTTCCCCGACCATGTGCGCGAGTATGCGGTGGAGCACGGTCTCGTACTGGCTGGCAATAAAACGGACGATTCGTCACCTTGGTGCACGAATTTGCTGCCCCTGTCGTATTCGTACGTGCAAAGCCACTACTGGAACGTGGGTTTTCTGCGCTACTACGAGCTGAAACAGCTGCCAAACTTCCTGCTGGCACTGCCGGCAATTTATCTCGTACTGAGCAACTCGTACCAGTACCTTTGCGAACATTGGGATTACGCCGTACGCCTAGGTTTGTTCCGGCTGACCAAGAAGCAGCACAAACTGATGCGTCCCTACGATCGGTTCGCGCTGGTGTTCGTGGTCCACGCGCTCGCGCTGACCATCTTTTCGCTGCTGTTCGTTCACGTGCAAGTTACCACTCGGCTGCTGTGCGCTGCCAGTCCGGTGCTGTATTGGTATACGGCCGAATATTTTACCGGCGAACGAGCGTTTATCAAGCGGCAAGTGATCCGGAAGCTTTCGAAGCAGGTCAAGGATGGAGAAGAAAACAGCTGCACCCACGTGCTGAATCACATCGAGCTGAGCGATCTGCTGGACTTTCGCTGGATGAATGGACGGCAGCAAGCAATTCTGGTGTACTTTTTCGGATACACCGTGGTGGGAACGGTGCTGTTTAGCAACTTTTATCCATGGACCTAGGAAGAGCAGCGGCTGAAACCTTGTTTTTAAGACCAACCCCTCATCGCTAGTGGCCATTCTTTGCTTCGTTTGCTCCTTGGAAACTGCGGAACACAATATCAATACTGACCAAAGCAAAACGACGGTTATCATAAACCAAGACATTCTACACACCATTGGGATTACACTTATCTCGTGCCTTTTCGCTCTACATACATACATTCATACATACTTATTGCCAAAACAAAGGACAGCAACAACAGCTAGGGAGAAGAAAGCATTGTACTGTTGTAACGTGTAGCACCGGTTGAACCATCGTGCACGTTGCGCTTCACGACCAAAGTTACGCTTTCTATTTGCTCATTGTTTGTGTATGCGATGGGTGTTGCCATTTAAATGTTGAATTTCAAAATTTGCCAAAATTATTAGCCAATTGGGAGAGAAATACTTTAAAACAATGCCTATCGTTTTCGATCCGGACTGTGTTTATTTAGCATTGTAAGTAGATTAGAACTGTATCGAAGGGGGTTTATGTTTTCGTGTAGTTACACAATATAGGTTGTTAACATGGAAAAACGAACCGACGTGCAATGGAAGCGTACTGTTAGTATCTATCAACCGCCTTGCATTACCACCGAACGATTGTCGTCCCCGTGTGCAGGCCGAAAACAGGCTTTGACCATTTAGTTAGAGAGAAACCAACAAAGAAATATATAATCGAACGTAATTTCGCTATACATTTGTGTACATAAACAATACTACAAAACGCTACAAATGCAACGCATGAAACAAAGGGATCGACTCCTCCACCCGGTCGCCTCCTGCCTATAGGGAGTGCTGAATCGAGGTGCGAGAAAAGTGGAATTTGCAGAGCTCTACCATATATAATATATATATATATACACAGTCACAAAAATATTGCTGCTATACTAAATAACAATAAATTATATATTTAAACTCGACCCATATACCTAGTTTACCATCCACAAGACTTTACAAAGCAGATTTAGAGCAGAGATGGGAAGAAATTGTAAGTGCAAAGTTGTGAAACATAGTTCCAAAAATGGGAAAAGCTAAATTTTGGAGTGAAAACGAAAACAAAACATACATTACTATCTTACATTAAGCATAATAACACAGGTTTAAGACAAAGGTCGAAACAAAAACCTAACGCTCTAGTCTCGCGAAATCAAAACTGCATATAATTAAACATTAAATAAGACCCGTTTAAATTAAGTACTACACTAATGTGCGCAAGAGTACACCTAAACAGAACGAAAACAATCAAACAAATATTTCCTGTTATAGAACTGGGCAATCGAACGAACTTAAACATATTGTGAATCGAAACCGGAAAGTTAGTGTGTTTTTTCCATAGGATGATTAGTAGGTAACGTTTCAAATCGTTGTTAATTATACATCTTCAGTCGTATTACTTCTGCGGGAAGTAATAGAGGTGACGAGTAATAATAATTGTCGAACAGAATGATCACGTCGATACACTCTGCTAGTATGCGTAATCAGGGCGAGTTCAACGTCATGTTAGTGATTAGTTAGTAACAAAAAGGCAGAATAGATAAAACAACAGAAGCAACTAAAAGCCACCATAATCAAACGCGTTAACAAAATTAAGCAATTAAACCAGTCGCACTGTACTTAATCGAACCGAAACAGTTAAAACAAACACAGCAAACGTAAATAACAATTATCTAAATACATACTTTTAAAAACCAAATCTTCCTCACGCATAAATAATCAAACCAAGCTAAACCTAATAGCATTAAAGCAGATTTAAAGACGCACACACTCACCGGTCGTGCTTTAGATAAGTCTAATCGATTTTAGCTATTACATTACCTTACGAAACCAGTTCAATTAACCGTACACTGTATCGCTGAGAGTTATACAAGTTATACAAGCAGAAAAGCCGGAGGAGGACACGGCAAAGGTGAAGAATAAACAAGCGCTATAAATGGTTTCACAGGTTGGAATTTAAATGATAACATATCGCCTATATCTTCACATGGCTTTTTGTTTCAGCTAATATAAGAAATCAATTAGCGAAGCACTCAGAGCTAGTAGCATTATTTATAAACTTATCTAACACATTATTATTATTGCACATTGTATATATGTATTCTGTTAATGCACAATGTATAGCATTTGGTTTCAATGTATTTGCGCTAGACAACGAACCTAATTCGAAAGTCGTAGGAGCGATATATTAGCATTTTATTCTGACCTATGAAACGTTGCGTTTAGTCTGTCTGTCGTAGAATTTATGCGCTACATTTGCGCAATAGAAGTTTCATTGTAACGACAAGCAATGTACCTTACTGAGGGAACGTTCAATAGCTTTTTTTCGAATTCAATTTAAATGTGAAAATTTTCATCCGTAGTTGTGTTTTCCGCGTAGCGAAACACTAAATTCAATGGGAAGCAGTACAGTTATCTATACAATATGGACAAAAAAGACATCAATTAAAGCTATTTTCTTCCTGTGTGGTATTGAAACCTCACAACAGCAACAAACAAAAAACAACTAAGCCGGTACTTAAATATTGGCAAAAGAAATATAATTAGCCATTCAGGTATTTCAGACCGCCGTGACCATCTAGTCGTTAAATTCGAACACTTGTTGAAATCAGATTTTTCTAATAATCGTACGTGATCTTTACTATCTTCGCCGAGTTTGGCATGTTAGACAATACCTAGTTTCACTGTTGGACTATTTCTAATAGTAACTGCAATAAACTTCTCAATCGATTACCATTAACGGTGTGAATGTGTATTCAATGTAATCCTTTGTTGAGATCATTTGTGTACATATTCTTAAATAATAGTTGAAATTCTTAACTTCTTCTTAATTAGTTCTCTTCTCACAATATGAGTCACCGCATGGACGATCACCGATCGAGACATTCCGGATCGCGAAGAGGGCATCGTTCGCCGACCCGCAGTCCACCATCTTCCCGAGCACCGAAATCGAGCAGTCATTCCAACCGGACCAACCCGACATCACAAGAACAGACCAATTTGATACACTTTTCCTTTCTGGACCACAAAACGGAGCTAAACCGTGTGCTGCGAGGATACTGTGCCCGCGATCAGCTAGTGGATGATGTAAATGACTTTTGGCTGTTTGTTAATAAGTATGAATCGTTACTAAAACGCACCGGACAACCGATCCTTCCTGATCCACCGTCCGCCAAGGCAGTGCGAGATCGTTGCCCCAATGGAACGATACCTTCCGAGTACAGTAAGGCTCTGGGCTGTAGCATTTCGTTGAGCGTTCCCATCGAAGAGCTGTTTGGGCGGTTGGGTGGAACCGGTTCCGGTGCCATAACGCACACCAAGCTTGTACAACTGCTGCAGATCGTTACGCATTACTTGGACTTCCGGCAGCGCGAGAAGTTTAGCAAGCTCCGCAAACTGCGCCAGGCCCAAGCCAATCTGCCCGTCGCTAAGCATCGTGAGGAGATAGTGGAAGCCGTACGGAACGAACGGGTAGTAGTGCTGGCCGGTGATACGGGATGTGGTAAATCTACCCAGGTGCCGCAGTATCTGTACCGGGCCGGCTACGAAGGAATTGCCTGTACCCAGCCGCGCCGTATCGCTTGCATTTCCCTCTCGAAACGTGTGGCCCATGAACTGTTGGCCGAGTATCGAACCGAGGTGGGATACCAGATACGGTTCGAGCGAAGCAAAAACACCAACACAAAGATACTGTTCATTACGGAAGGATTGCTATTGCGGCAGCTGGCAAGCGAGGAAAACCTCGGGCAGTACTCTGTCATCATTCTCGACGAGGTACACGAGCGGCATCTGCATGGTGATTTCCTGCTCGGTATCGCCAAGTGCCTAATCCGTGCACGTCCCGACCTAAAGCTGGTGCTGATGTCGGCCACCATCAACATCAAGCTGTTTGCCGATTATTTCACCGAAGAGGAGGCCCGCATTATTGAGGTACCTGGGCGACTGTTCCCCATCAAGCTGCACTACATGCCCCAGCTGCAGGACGTACCGGTGGGAGCAGCGGGTAGTTCCGCTGGCGGTAAACGCACCCAGAGCGATCGTCTCAGCCCAGAACCTTACATACAAATCCTGCAGCTAGTTGACCAAAAGTATCCACCAACGGAAAAGGGGGATGTGCTGATCTTTCTCAGCGGCCTGAACGAAATAACCGCCATTGTGGATGCCGCCCGCGAGTACAACGAAAAAAACAAGAACTGGATCATTCTACCCCTGCACAGCACGCTCTCGATTGCCGAGCAGGATAAGGTGTTTGACTACGCGCCGGACGGTATGCGCAAGTGCATCGTCTCGACGAACATCGCAGAAACGTCGGTCACGATCGACGGAATTCGGTTCGTCGTGGATAGTGGGAAGGTAAAGGAGATGAGCTACGATCCAACGACGAAGATGCAACGGTTGAAAGAGTTCTGGATATCGAAGGCATCCGCCGAACAGCGCAAAGGCCGCGCCGGCCGTACCGGGCCCGGCGTTTGCTATCGTTTGTACGCGGAGAAACAGTTTTACGATTTTGATGCGTACAGCACGGCGGAAATACTGAAGGTGCCGCTCGAATCGTTGCTGCTGCAGATGATATCTATGGGCTTGCCAAATGCGCGTCTGTTTCCTTTCGTCGAGCCACCGCCGATGGATAATGTGGAGAACGCGATCGTCGGCCTGAAGGAGGCGGAAGCACTGACGGAGGACGAGAAGCTGACACCGCTGGGTAAAGCACTGGCCAAGATACCGGTCGACATCGGCATCGGAAAGATGCTGCTGATGGGTTGCGTATTTCAGCAGCTACAACCAGTGCTGACACTGGCCGCAGCACTAAGCGTGCAGTCACCGTTCACCAATCGTGCGTACCGTGATCCGGAATGTGAGGTAGGGCGTGAATTCTGGCTTAGAGTGGTTAGTATCAGATCAGCTGTATCCGTTTTCCATCTCATTCGCAGAGGGCACGCAAATCGCTCGAGTCTGACCATGGTGATCCGATCACACTGCTGAACGCGTACAAAGAATGGCTGGAGATCAAGCAACACCGGACGGATTACGGGCGGCGTGACGATGGTGATCGTCGTACCGAAAGCTCCAAGGTATGGTGCCGGCGCCGGGGACTGGAAGAGCAGCGGTTCTACGAAATCACCAAGCTGCGCAATCAGTTTCAAGATCTGCTACAGGACTGTGGTCTCATGGAGTCGCAAAACAATGACCATTTGTCCAGTGCGGAGCGAGCAATACGCAACGGAGAGTTGCGTCAGCTGAAAGAACTGCGGAAAGCGCACCGCATGGAAGCACCGCGTAAACGCAAACTGCTTAAATCTGACCCTTGGGGATTGGGCGAAGATGGCGACGAAGAGGCAGACGACGGGAAGGTGGACATCAGGGATGTGGAATTTCGTTTGAGCCACGATTCCTCCAAGTTGCAGCATCTGGTAACCGGCGCAACGGCCTGCAGCTACAGAGATCTGATGACGCTTAAGTTAATTCTGGTCAGTGGCCTCTATCCCCAGGTGGCGATTGCTGATGAATTCAATTACTGCAAGGTAACTGACCTCACACACATTGACGTCCAACACATTCCATAACTGTCTTGTTTTTTTGTTTTCAATCATCAGAGTTTATCGGAACAATTCTTTCACACCCGTGCGAAACCATACGTTTCGCTGCATCCGATGAGCTTTTTCGGCAACAATGCGCAACTGCTGCAGCTGACAGACAGCGAGATTGAGGAAAAACCGCCCACATTCAAATCACGCCAACCGCTCAGCACCCGTCACCAGATTGTGTGCTACTTAACGCTACTAGAGACGAATAAATCTTATCTAACCAACACGCTCCGTATGCCGGCCGCCCAAACGCTGTTGCTGTTTGCACACACGCTCGAAACGAACAGCACCTTCTCGCGGATTGTGTGCGATGTATGGTTGTGCCTGGACTTCCCAGCACCGGAAAGTGGGCAGACATTACTGCTAAAAGCAACGAAGCTGAGAAGGCTATGGAATCGCTTGCTAGCAGAAAAGCTGAAAGGTATTTATTAGGCTTTGCTGCAGTGTATGTCCCATCTGTCCGCCTCACTATCAAGCCTTCTTGCTTCTTCTTCCAATACTCGCAGCACTTACGGTTACGGCAGACGGTGAGCTAACGAAGGTCGAACGGAACGTTCCGATCGAGCAGATGAACCGCGAACTCTGGTCCAGTTTGGCCCAGTACATGAACACGGAAGTGTGTTACACCGTTAAAAAGTTGCTCCCGGCAGATCTAAAATCACTTTATATTGGCCATACGACAGAAGAAGATGGTGAACAGCGAATGGAGCTGCCAAATCCCAATCCATTTGCCGAAGAGTTCCAACCACTGTATAACGAAACGAAGGGTGGCGTATTTCTGACAGAAAACATTACGTACGGTTGGTGAGTAGTGGGCATAATCTTATTTTGAATAGTTTGTAACACATGCTTACATTGGCAATATTCTCTTTTCTTCCCACCAAAGCGTTGTGGAGACGGACTGGAGCATGCAGATGCACGAACAAATCCTAGAGCAAGACTGGGAATGTGGACACTGCCGAGGAACGTTTCGTTTGACCGGCCTTCAAAAGCTTCAACACGCAGTCATTTGCAAACCGGAAAAGATCGAGGAAGCGACCAGCAATGCAATGCCAGCGGCAAGTGAAGTTGGTTCATCTAGAAAGTTAAATGTGACCCGATACGATTGCGCGAGCTGTGGCCAGCAGATGATGTTGAGCGCGATAGAGGTGCTAAAGCACAAGAAAGGTTGTGGCAAACGCATCAAACAGGAACCGCAGGATTAAGATTGGAACTGGAACTGGAGAAACGCTTTACCAAAGCTCCAATCTATACTGTCAATTCATCTAAATAATTAAAAGTTCTAAAAAAACGAACGTTTTGTTAATACTTGCGTGTATATAGACTATCCTGTCGGCTTTATTCGTGTGTGTTTGGCTATAACTGTTTGGCGCTGACAATGGTTTTGGTTTGTAATCAAAACTCCACTAGACAAACCCACGCGGCACATACACGCATTCGCGTTTGCGTACAAAGAAGGGACTACAAAGTGTTCTACAGCTCTACTGACTCAAGTGGAACAACGAAGCGTTTCAGTGGCTTCCAAGTGGTACCGATTTGATTGATATTGGCAACACTTTTTGACCATCGTCCTGTACGTTTTTTAGATGCAAGTCCTAATAATAACCGCTTCGTCAGTATGATTTTTTTTCACTCGAATAAGTCCTCAACTGAATTAGTGACATTTTGTCGGTAATGCCTAAATGGACTAATCAATACACATATCTTCATGCTTGCACTAATACTTGCTGTTGTGTGCCAGCTCGACAATAGATTCAATTTTTGTCTTACTAAAGCTCTCCAATTAAATCAGTTGATCAACAAGGATATTACGATTCTCAAAATCCTTATTTTGA